>NW_026617252.1:0-18314 GCF_000801105.2 Raphanus sativus | reverse complement strand
CTATACACTTTTCAATAGGTATCCACCAAAAAAAATTAACCAATTAGAATATTCACATTTAATGTTTCTCAAAAATATACAAAAGTATCTTAAAATATATATAAAATCTATCTTTGTGGAAGAAGAATAAAATCTAGAAAATCTTAAACAGAGGGAATAGTTCTCAAAGTTGTTAATTAACATTATCGCGACACATGATAATTATATATTTAAAATTATCAATTTTGTTAAATAAAAATTTTTATTTTAAATATTGAAGTTTATTTTAGAATTGCAAAACTAATCTATGACGACTTAATTTTAAGTCGTCGAGTTTTAATAAAATATTGATATTTCAATTTTTCTCCAGACAAATGAAATGTAAGTCATCTAGGAAAGTCAAACTTCTGAAATAATCCAGTCAAATGAAAAACTAACCTATGACGACTTATTTTTCAGTCTTCTAGGTTTTTTGGAGATTTTTTTTTAACCAAAAAAGTAGACGACTTATATTTCAGTCGTCTCATAAAACACATTTGAAAGTCAATTGCAAAAATAACTTCTGCGTTGATCAGATTTATGTTTTAGTCGTCTGGATGACTTAGTTTGTAGTCGTCTGTTTCGATATTTAATGAATTTTTATTTTCTCTTAAACTAAAAATACTTTTTAACATTTTCTTATTAATTCATGTTAAGTAACTTCAAGAATATTAAGTTTTGTGGTTTAGTATCTTATGTGTTAGTTTTTGAATTTGTGTAATGTTTGATCTTCTGTGAATTTTACTAAGTTTTCTTGGTTTTTTAAGAGTGTTAAATAAATTCAAGATATGTAAATCTCATATTTTCAAAATATGTTTTCTCCCTTAGTTTTACTAAATTTGACTAAGTTTTTCAACACAAACTTGTAAAACATGTAATATGCTTTGTCACCAATAACGATTTATTGGAAGAAGGGTTAAATTGCTTCTTAAAATGTTGTATTAATATGAGGCTACCAACATTCTTGTTTATTAAGATGAGTAGAAGGCCATTGGAGTTTATTATTGCATATGGGAGATCCAAAAATGAAAAAGGCTATTGAAATCTATTATTTCATTGATTTGTAAATGTGTAAACACATTGTTAGCACATATATTATATCTTGAGAAACAATATTACTGATTTTACAAAAAAATCACAACTAAAAGAGTACACATGCAAATCACAAAATAGATCACAAACAAAACTATAATAGATCAATATTCATCTACAAAGAAAAGCTTGGACTTCACTTGATATGAAAGAAGACAGTGTCAAAAAACTTCCAGGAAGTCCAGACAACTTCCAAACGACTTACAGAAAGTCCAGACGACTTCGAGACGACTAACAGGTAAGTCGTCCCAGAAGTCTTCCACATCTAAAAACCTAGGGCTGGGCGTTCGGGTACCCATTCGGGTTTCGGTTCAGTCTATTCGGGTTTCGGGTTTTCAGGGTCAAAGATTTCAGCCCCATTCGGATATTTCTAAATTACGGTTCGGGTTCGGTTCGGATCTTTGCGGGTTCAGTTCGGGTTCGGATAACCCATTTAAAATGTTTTTAAATTTTCAAAATTCATTATATACTTTAAATTTTCAAAATCTATAAGAAAGATAATATATTACATATAAATTTTCATAACATATATGTCAAAATACCTTAATTTAACATATAAATTGGTTTTCTTTGAATATTTGATAAAGAATCAATATATATTTAACTATTTTTAGTGTTTTCAGCATATTTTAGCTATTTTAAATATTTACTTTTGACTATTTGCATATATTTTTCGAGTATTTTGGAAAATTAAAGGTATCTTATATATTTTTACTATTTTTAATATACATTATATATAAAATAATGTATATATTTAAGTATATAAATTTATTTCGGATACATTCGGGTACCCAAAATACTTTGGTTCGGATCGGGTTCGGTTTCGGTTCTTTAAATACCGAAATTTTGAACCCGTTCGGATATTTAATCAATTTCGGTTTGGGTTCGGTGCTACTTTTTCGGATCGGATTCGGTTCGGTTTTTCGGGTTCGGATTTTTTGCCCAGCCCTATAAAAACCTGCATATCAAACCCAAATCTGAAAAACTTGCATAATAAAAAAATATTCAAATGGTTTAAAACACACATAAAATGAGTGGAAGGTTAGATATATATACTTTTATAGAACACACAACGTACATATCCAAATGGAAAATGAGAATCATCGGATTAAAAATCTGCAAAAAAAAAGGATAGATTAGTGAGAAAAACATGAGACAAAACTGAAAAATTCATATAAAGTTTGGTATAAGATTAGATAAATTTACCTTTATAAAACATACAAAAATACATATCTAAGATTAATAGATCTATCTTTAAATGAGTGGAAGATGAGAACTATGTGATAAAAAACTTGTAAAACAAGATAAATTAGTGAGAAAGACATGAGACAAAAACAATAAATTGATATAAAGTTTGGTATTTATAAGTTCAAAGAGATTATAGAGAGGTTGGAGAATTCTAGAAAGATGAACATTACATTTTTGTTGTAGACATTTGAGAGGAGGAGATAAAATGTGTAAAATATTTTTATATAGGGAGACGAAAAATCCAATTAGGTTAAATATTTTTGATTAAGACTAGGGGTGGGCGTTCGGGTACCCGTTCGGGTTTCGGGTCGGATATTTTGGATTTTCGGGTATTTCGGTATAGGAGTATAATACCCGTTCGGGTATTTTTGAACTTCGGGTCGGATTCGGGTATTATCCGTTCGGGTTCGGTTATTTCGGATCGGGTTCGGATATTTAGATTTTGAAGGGAAAAAATAATTTTTCATTTTTAAGGTTCTTGTATTTAAAAATTTAGTTTTCGATTAACTGACTTTTTATTTTTTAATATATTGAATTATTAATAGATTTAGAGGTAAATTATTTTAATAGATTGAATTATTAATAGATTTAGAGGTAAATTTCAAAAATAAATAGACTTTTATTTGGCTATTATTTTTAGAATTTGGATGTAACTTTTGTTAATACATGAAACAAAAAGCTTGATTTTTATTTTGAGTGAATATCAAATCATTTTTTTCCGTAAAATTATGTATATTATATAATTTTAAAGTATGTGTGACATCAATATATTGTATATTACATAATTTTAAAGTATGTGTGACATTAATATAAATATTTCAAATAAAATTAGAGATGAAAACTAGAAATATAAGGATAAGTATATATATGTTCGGTTATCTTCGGATATCCATTCAGATTCGGGTATTACCCGTTCGAGTTCGGATATCCAATCTCTCCTAAATCAATATCCGTTCGGGTATTTTGTTATTTCGGTTCGGATTTCGGATTGGATTCGGGTGCGACTTCAGATATCGGATAAAGTGCCCACCCCTAATTAAGACGACTGAAATATATGTCGTCCAGAAGACTTTAATAATTTTAGCGGGAAACTAAAATATTTCTAGCGGGAAACTAAAATAGAAGACTTTCTAGACGACTGAAATATAAGTCGTTTGGATAAAATTATTCACCAGACGACTGAAATATAAGTCCTCCAAACCATAAACATAACCCCTAAACTTAATTATCAAATTAAACACTTCATAAAATCAAATTAAACTTGAAAAGTGTTTACTATACACAAAAATAAACACATATAGTTAAAATTTAATTTTTGAAAAAAACATTTCAGCTTTTCAAAATTTAACCTTAAGAATACATACAATACTACGACATATGTTTGTCAAACCCCTAAACCAAAGAATATCATGATTCATTACTTCCACTCATCTATGTTGAAAACAAATCAATATTATCATATCTTAATTTATATCACTTAAAACTGCTTATAGTTACCTGATTTTAATTTTTCACTCATGAAAATATTTTTTACAAAATTTATAAATTATTTTTAAGATAAACTGGTTATAGACGACTTACAATTCAATCATCCAGACGACTTCCAACATCTCATACGACTCAGACGACTTACTGGGGCTATATTCGTAAAAATGACTTCTGATTTTTTGTTTGGTCACAAAGGACTGAGCTGTAATTTCAAAACTTTTAGGTTAATTTTGCATTTGATTCAAGTTTGGATATAGCTTTCGGATTAAAATCAAGTTTTAGGTTAGTTTTGGTAAATTCTCCAATATTATTTGCATTGCAAAAGTCATCCTATATTTTTTAACGCAAAACTAAAAGTTAAACAAATTAGAAAAACTGGCTTTTGGTTTGGAACTTAAAAGTATACTTTTGGTTAATTTTATGTAATTCATCAAATAAAATGGTTACTCACAACCGTTGTTCAAAAAAAAAAAAGTTACTCTTACTCACAACCGTATTACATGGTTGATTTAACAAATCAAGTTATTTATCTTCTCCAAAGTTATCAGATCTTGTCCCACGTTACAAAATACAAAACATTATTTTAACTGAGCTCTTCAAGCCTTATGATTCTTGGTATTTTAAGAAGAATAGCAAATCCTTCTTATTTCGAGTGTTCGATCCATAACGAAGCTCTTAAAGATTTATGAATTTTGGTCCATTATGGTGTTTTGCGTACTCTTGCAGTCAGTGAAGTTCGTTATACCAATGAAAAATAAGATCCTCATATGCTGCATGTAATTTGCCGTAAGCAATATACAAATTAACATGCTTGTTCTTTGTATATTGGGATTCAACTCGACATCATCGGATATTTAAAACATGTTGAGGTTTCTCTTATAAGAAACTTAAGGATTCGTCAAACATCGGGACATTAAAATTTCTCTGTTGACTGGCAGATTATCAACATAATGTAAAATAGTTTTACACAGTGCTTTGATTTTGTACTCTTATTAGTGTGTAATCCCCTAGTCTATATTTGAGAAGTGATTTGCCACATGTCTTCTCTACAATCGTTTTCACAAAAACAATTGTGACGTGGCTATTAACATTGATGACATGTCATATGATTAAATATGACATGGAGAATTACATTTAATGCTGATATATATTTTTGGAAATCTTTTTTGAATATGACAATAACTCATATATTACATTTAGAGATAATGGGTGTAATATACCCATCGGCGGCCCAAATTTGCAAGATGCCCGTGGGCTTTTAAATAGACAAATACTGTAACCTTTTAGACATGGTTTGACGAATTTGCCCCTACCTTATATCTCGTTAGTGCGTGGTGTTCGATGTTCGATGTGTGTCAGAGCTGAGAGAAACGGGTTTATCGTCATAGCGGTGAACAGACGCGCGTGCAGGACCACAGGTGGTGCCAGAGACGACTATCCGCTGGATAAAGAAGTGAATTTCTCTCGTTATGTTGACATTTGTGTTGGAGCCGACGACCCGATGGGTAAAAGAGAGGTGCTTTCCCGTTATACCGATAGTTGCTTCGGTAAGTGTAAGCTTGGTTGCGTATTGGAGTTGTGGGATTGATACTAGGGTTTATAGATTAGAATATATATACTTAGCGGTCGGGAGAGAGATTGGTGAGTGAGAAACAGTGAAAACGTAAGTTTACTCTTCTGTTTTTAAGGTTCTGTAGAAAAAAAGCAGTAGTTTTTCTCTACTTTCTTTATGCTGTAACCGACAATTCAGTAGAACAAAAGATCGATATAACATTGGATTAACAGTATGAGTTGTTTTTTGATGTCAGGAGAGGTTGAAGCAATGGGACATCTTGTGAGACTTGTTGTTGGTGACTGGCAAAGACTTGGCCCTCGTCAATGGAGGTTCGACATTGACCACACCGAGGTGAAACACGATGTTGTGTTGAGAGAGAATGAAACTTACGACGCCTTGATGGAGATCGTGAGGAGTAAGTGTCGTGTACTTCCAGGGGAACCAGTCGCCTTGACCTATGATTTCCCGGTGTGGATGAAGGTTCCTGGAGACTTAACCACACCACCTGTGGACATACTAGAAGACGGAGATGTGGAGCTCTTCATGGCAGTGAGGATGGACTTTGTCAATTTGGCTATGTGCGTATCCTTCGGTAACGTGGCAGTTGGTCGCTACCGCACAATACGTACGGAAGAGTTCGGACTGACAGATGACGGTACAGAGGTTCTTCCACCTAAGCCAAAGCCTTGGAGAGGTTTGTTATACATCAGTACAATAGAAAACCATCGATTGCTAATATATAATTTGCCTGCTAACCTAAAGAATTATATGCTAAGTTACATTTTGCCATAAATTATTCGGTGCTAAGTTAAGTATTGACTGCTAAACTATATATTTATTTGGTACGTTAAGTTTTGACTGATAATATATATATTTATATGCTACGTTAGATAATGCTTGAAAAAATTGGTTGCTAAGTTGAGTATTGCCTGATAAAATATAAGTGTATATGCTAATGTTTCCTATTTCGATGTTAGGATTCCGTGTGGGTGGGTATCTACAGATAAATGAGCAAATGTTGATGTCCATCTGCAGCAGTGAGCAGATGGAGGAGATCCGAAGGAACGCTGTGCGTCTGACTCCGAGTGAGATTTACCAGCCACAGATGGACCTCCCTGACGACAATTCAGAGACTGATTCATCTGAAGATATGGATGTGTTCAAACCAAATGCTGATGGTGAGATGAGGCTTGAGGAGCTGTCCAATGGTGTGAGCAGCGTTGGGGTAATTCCTCCTCAAGAAACAGCAGACACAAACCTGAACTTAGCCATAGGTAATGAAAACCAAAGACAATTTTTTCCATTGGCTCGGTTTGATGTTTTAGCATATTTTGATAACTTTATTGTTGGTTGGGTAATATTCATGTTAGCAGTTACCGCTGGTAGTAGTGGAGGACTCGTGGGTGCAGCTGATAAAGGCAAAGGGATAATGATTGATGCAGATATTGTGGGTGGTCAGTTCTTCGGCTCGCCTATGGGTTCTGGTTCTGGAAATGCAAACGCTAATGGAGCTAATGTCCAAGAAGAACACAATGATGATGAGGATTGTGAGGAAAAAGGTTAGGTTCTGATAACTAGATTCATTAGCAGCTACGTAAATGTATAACGCCGAAAAATGTAGTTTCTCTTTCGATCCAAACTGTTAGCAATTATGAAATAACTTAACACTGAGCCCCTGATCATATTTTTAGGTAAATTTTGAGTTAGTAGTTATTTGTAGTGTTAGTTGCCAAGTATGTTCGTTTCAGTTAACACCGAGTTGATTGATGATTCCAGGAGAAGATGTGATGGTCAGGAATGATCATCTCTATGTTGGCCAAGTGTTTGTCGACCGAGAGGCTTTCAAGGTCCACATGTCGCTCTATGCATTGGCTAACAAGTTCAGATTCTTTGTGAAGAAGTCTGAAACCGGCAGAGTTGTCCTAGAGTGCAGCGGAGTAAACTGTTCATGGCGTGTGTACGCCACTAAAATGCCGGGTTGTCCAAGGTTCGAGATCAAGACATTGGATACAACCCACCGTTGCACCGTTGAGGAGAGAGGAGAGTTTAGAAAACATGCAACCTCGTCAATTGTGGGAGGTATGATGCGAAGCAAGTACGTTGGAACAGGAAGTGGGCCAAGACCACGAGCTCTTAGAGAGATGATGAGGACGGACCACAGTGTTCCGATATCCTACTGGACTGCTTGGAAGTCCCGAGAGAAGGCAATAGAGAATCGACGTGGCAATGCGGAGGAAGCTTATAGCACTTTACCTTCGTACCTACAGCAGTTGGTGACTGCAAACCCTGGGACTCTGGTAGCATTGGAGACAAATAAGGGACCTGGCGGTGCGCAGCGTTTCAAATACCTATTCCTGTCATTTGGGGCAAGCATCAGGGGATTTCCTTTCATGAGAAAGGTGATAATCATTGATGGAACTCATTTGAAGGGGAAGTTTGCTGGGTGTTTGCTCACAGCTAGTGCACAAGATGGAAACTATCAAATATTTCCAATTGCATTTGGGGTTGTCGACAGCGAGAATGACATGTCATGGACATGGTTCTTCACCAAGCTCCTTGCCGTGGTGCCTGATGCAGAGAACCTTGTTTTTGTCTCTGACAGACACACTGCTATCTACTCTGGAATACGCAGGGTAAGCATCTATTACCTTTCCTTATTAGTTGAGTGATATGTGTTAGTTTATCTGCTATAATTTCATTCATCCTATGGTGAACGATTTCATTCAATTCAGCGTTGTAAAATTTGAAACAGAACTGTTTAGCAGCTAAACTTGAAGTTAGTATGATAACATGTTTGTTTTTTTGCAACTAGGTGTACCCGATGGCAAAGCATTGTGCTTGCTTGCTACATCTCCAGAGGAACGTCCAGTGCATCTTCAAGAAGAAACATTTGCTCTATATTCTGGGAAAAGCAGCAAGAGCTTACAAGCTGGAGGATTTCTACATGCACTTCAACGAGATCAAGTTGGTGGACATTGCTTGTGCGGATTATATGATCCGAATCGGACTTGAACACTGGGCGAGGTCTCATTTTGATGGAGCAAGGTACAACATTATGACAAGTAACCTCGCTGAATCCCTTAATGCAGCACTATCTGAGGCTCGTGAATACCCCATTGTCCCGCTCCTGGAGTATATCAGATCAATGATGATGGGGTGGTTCTCTGCAAGACGTGCAGCAGCTGCAACGAACATGGGTGCCCTAACTCCGAAAGTTACTGATGTCTTGACTAAGAAATTCACTGAGTCGACCGGATATGCTAACAAGCACATCATCGACAATGAGTACGAGGTGGTTGATGGCAATGGGATGTACTACCGTGTGGATCTTGGTAGAAAAACTTGCTCTTGCAAGGAGTTCGAAGCGCTGGCCATTCCTTGTGCACACGCTGTGTCTGCTGCTATATATGCAAGGGAGTCTGTGGAGAGTAAGGTATCTGAGTTTTACAGCACCGCTTACTGGGCTGAGGCGTACAGTGGGAGCATCAACCCGGTGGAACAAGCCAAAATTGAAGCTTATAAGTTTGGTGTGGATGGAGAAGATGGCCACCTTCGCCCTCCAGCAACTCGACGCCCTCCTGGGAGGCCAAGAAAGGCGAGGATTCCATCCCGTGGGGAATTCAAGGTTAGTATTTTAACGTTTACTGACTAAGTTCATGTTAGCAAGTAACTGATAATTTACAGCTTAGCAAGCTAACAAATTGGTTTACTGTTATGGATTAAATTGTTATCAAGTAAATGAATTAAATTCTGATTACCTGTAAATCCTTTCATTAACGTTTACTGAGTCTGATATCATGTAAATCTCTTATATTGCAGGCAACTGGTGGTTTCAAGCGTCGCAGGACCTGTAGCAGATGTGGAGGAACTGACCACAACAAGGTCACATGTAAGATGCCTATATGAAAGATTAAGTATGTAGGGGTGAGTGGAGTTGTAGTGTTTCTTTTGTAATGGTCAGATCTGGGGCGACCTTTTTTCCTTAGGATATGAACTATTATTATGATGTACTAAAACTAAGTTCCCCAAAGCAGCCCACATTGTCACATACTATGTGCAATGCAGGGTGTGAATCTACTCATCCCATTTTATGTTTATGTTATGAACTCGGTACAATGTTATGTTATGAACTATTTCATTTCAACTATGTTTTGTTGCTAAGTTTGTATGGTAAATTCGTTATGTGTCAGTTGCAAACTGATACAATAACTCGTATCAGAATGGTTAGCAGGAAAACATATCATTTATCAGTTATTCTTAACTTTATATCGACTTAGTTTAACTTTCATCGTATTATTGGATTATTGTTAACTATGTTCATGTTAAGTGGTAATTCACAGGTTAACAGGCAACAAAATAGTTTACTGTTATCGATTGAAAATGTGGGCGAATAAGTAAATTAGAAACGTAGCGGTTACGGGACCATTTATAGACATCCAATTCTACCTTTCCCCTATTTCATACCCAAATACCCAAATTAAATCCTTCCTGGTCATCAAAACTAAAACCTAACCCCCCCCCCCTTTGGTTTAGTGAACCCATGGATAAGTATTTAAATTCAATAACTTTCAAATTCGAGATTGTGTTATGGGTATGAGAGGATTTAATACCCAAATTAAATCATTCCTGGTCATTAAAACTAAACCCTAACACCCCCTCCCTTTGGATTTGTGAACCCCTGGGTAAGTATTTAAATTCTAAAACTTTCAAATTCGAGATTGTGTTATGAGATATATGGGTATTAGAGAAATTGTCTCTACAAAAATGTTAGCTGTCATCGATAAGTTTAACTGTTATTGATAAGTTTATGTGTTATTGATAAGTTTAACTGACAACCTTTAGGTGACGGATCGTAACTGGTTATTGAAACTAAAATCAAATAAAGAAACTGAT
Organism: Raphanus sativus; assembly: GCF_000801105.2. Classification (NCBI taxonomy): domain Eukaryota; kingdom Viridiplantae; phylum Streptophyta; class Magnoliopsida; order Brassicales; family Brassicaceae; genus Raphanus; species Raphanus sativus. The sequence goes on along the minus strand of NW_026617252.1, from coordinate 8,020 downwards.
GTGATTTTAAAGCATTGATCCATAAGATAAAGCCACAATGTAATAAACACAAACATAGAGTTTTAAAATCCAGGGGGGAGACAAGACTAAAACGAAACAGACAACATCTTGTAGTGTAGCGAAAAGTAAGAAACAACACACTTAACAGAACAGTTAAGCCGATATGTAATCCCAGAGTTTAACAGCCAATTGCTTGGATGCAACTGGGAGCAAACGAGTACTGACTGCCTTGCAACCAACAAGACCATCGACGGCGTGAGCTTCAATAAACAGCACTGTCATGACTGCTGCATCCGTATTAGCGGTGATTTGCGGGATTCCCTTGCATCTGGAGACTGTAAAGGGCTTAATCACAGCATTGGCTTCTGTATATCCGACGTGCTTGAGAACATACGGGATCAGGTTAGCAATGGGGGTGAACTCCTTCTTCAGCAAACTGTCACTTCGAAGGGAGGTTTTGCAATCGAAGACATTGAGTGTGCTTGCTTTTGTATCAATGCAGACTCCAACCCAGTGTTGCTTGTCCATGTTAAATGGGAAATATATCCTCTCGGGCACCTTTGGAATAGGGGTTACCAGGGGGATATTGCTGAATTTGAGCTTCACACGGTCTTTGACTGCTGTCTTGACAAAGCGATTGTGGTGCTCCATTATAGCAACTGGAAGGGAAGTGTCGTAAATGGCAACTTTGGGATTGGCGGCCGAACCACGATTCACAATTCCGATCAGAGCGTCCACGATCTGGCAGGGATGAAATCAGTTAGTAAACATGTAATAAAGTCGCGAGGAAAAAAGAGGAGTCTTTCATACCCCAGAAGGTAATATGGACTGGCGATGAGCAATATCACAAAACTCAGCTGGAGTCAGTGCATACCCCCCGTGAAGTAAGACTTTCCTGTAACAAGATAAGTTAATCGTTAACAATTACGTTAACAGGTTAGAAATAAATTTGAAAGATACTATAACAACGTTTTAAAGGTACTTACGCTTCATTTTGCAACTTCTCCTCAATGAGCTGAAAACGTTGGTCGAGATCAGGTATTATGGCTTGAACAGATGTTACTTTCGGATCACACTTGTAGTCTTGGAGACCAACCGGAGTAATCTTAGCCCTTTTGCTCTTACGTTGTGCCCCAGCCTCTTCATCATGTTCCATGGGTGCTGAAACATAGTTTGTCGGATGATCCGACTCCTTGCCAACGGTCGAACCCTCCTGCGTTAGTCCGAGTGAGAAAGATGGCAGTTCAACAGCAGGTTGACCAGTAACTTCCTGTTTGTTTTCGTACAGAGAAACAGAACGTTAAGAGGTTAGCGGGTTCAGAAAAAACTTGGACGTTGTTGTATAGGTTAGCAAATAATATTTGTTCTTACCTGTACAGACTTAGTGTTAGCATCGACTTGTTGCTCCGACTGTTTCGATAAGTGATGTTGTTAGCAGACACAGATATATAATAAATTAAAAGTTATTGTATAGGTTAGCAAGTAATATTTGTTCTTACCAGTTCCGTCTCAGTGTTAGCATCAATTTGTTGCTCAGACTGTAACGATAAGTGATGTTGTTAGCAGACACAGATATATAAAAAGCAAAAAGTTTGTATTGTTACCTGATCCATAGGTGCACTATCGTGTAGCTGCTCCTCTATATGCTCCTCCGCCTGGGGTTGTGAGTCATCAGCATCTGGTACTTGTTGATTTTGTGGTTCCAGTGAACCTTCTATGGTTACAGGGTGAGAAACATCCACGACTACATTCAGATCACGCAGAACGTTATTGATGCGGGAATCTGCAGCTTCGGATTGGGTGGTGAAATCAAACACGGGTGGTTCTTTGGAGTTGCTGGTATTGCCTACGAGACCAGCTTGAGTGGAGCTGGGTTGGCCAAGGACATCAATTACACCTTTTATTATTGAAGCTTGCATATCCTTCAGTTGACGAGCAAGAGAATCGCCGATCTTCTTATCAATGTCCTGGAGGCATCTTGACACGGTAGACTGGAGGAGAGCAGCGTGCTGAGATTGACTGGTAGGAGAAACAAGTTTCTCAAACTTGGCATCCAGAGCTTGATATATACGGTTCTCCATTGAGCGTATCATATCGACGAAATCAGAGGATCCCTCGCCTTCTGAAACCTCCGCAACGTGATCCTTATCGTTTTTGTCTTTCGGTTCTTTCTCCTTCAGTTTCTTTTCTCCCCTCATCCGAGAAAGATCATTGGCGGTAAGACCACCTTTAAACATTTCCTTTCTGAAAACAAAACCCTCACTTATCAATAGGACCATGTGGTCAAGAGCCAGATCATCAGACTCATCAGCCCAACTGAAATCTAAGCCAGCAGACCACTCCTCGTATGGATCATCGAGAATAGACTTTACAAACACCTAAAACATACACGTCAAAACATTAACGGTTATTTGGTTATGATGGTGTTAAAACGTATTTTAGCAGAAATGGAAAACAATTACAGTTATCAGATTCTCTTAACTTTATATCGACTAAGTATTCAAAAATGGTATTGGCGGATAATTGTTAACTATCTTACTGTCAACTGTTAATTAGTAATTTAGCAAGTCGTTAAGTGTTTTAACTGTTAAAAACACGCCAAAAATAATTAGAATCTTAGCAAGTAACTAGAGTTTTTATCTATCTGTGGCTGCAAATCGTTGTCTGGAAATCTAATTTATTGCAGGCTAACTTCAAGAGATAATCGAAACTAAAAAAGTTATTGGTAACATTTGTGAGTAGGCTGCAAGTAAATAAATTAGCAACTGGTACCTTGCATTCGGAATCTGCGGTCTTTGCATGACCGGGTATGAGACAATACTTAGTCGCCTGGGGTGGTTTGACCTGACCGGCAACGTTAACATCCTCAGACGCTTCTGCGCCTATGTTGGACTCGCCGTCGCTTTCTGTATCAACTATGACAACACGTTCGGATTGGGTGACTTCTTCTTTAAGCTCTGGGATGGCAGCAAGCATAATCAACTGAATTGCCTCAACGTAACCACGTATCGCAACAGATGTTTGTGACAATGCGATCTCATCCTTCCCCTTAATTGAGGACGCAAGAGTAAGGTACGAGGCTCTGCCCCAGGGGAAGGCCAGAAACTCATCTAGATCTCGAATCAACTCAACATGTTCAGGGATGATGCGGGGTGTGTGTGATGAGGGAAAGAGAATGGAGGAGGTAATCGCAAGACAAGCAATTTTGATTCGCAACTCTCTTGTTTTTACGACCTTGTTCTCCAACATGTCGATGGCTGTTTCGACGGTGCAGAACTTCAGAGACCCAAAGAGTTCATTCCAGTACAGCTTCTCTTTCAATGGGTTTTTCTTCTTCTTCTGCGCCGGGATCTTTGCACAGTTCAAACCGGTGACGATGGCAAACTCTCGGAGGGACATTCTGACTGGGTTTCCGGCAAAGAGAAACCAAAACTCGTACTTTTTGTTGACTTTGAGGAGTCGGACGATAACGTGTTGTCCAAAAGCCCCAGAAAACGGAGGGTTATCATCAATTGCAAGAATCCTCCCGAATGTAGAATTCGAAAGAAACTCCAACTCCTCTGGTTCGAGTGCGGCGATTATTGATCTGGTGGTCTTAATCTTGTGATACGAATTAACACGCTCACCCACCGGTTCATCACCAGCCGCGAACATTCTTGGCGGCAGCACAATTTCATCCATCTCGCCGATTTGTGATGTTAGGGTTCTCTCTTGTGAAATTTTGGGGGTTTCTCAAGATAAATCGAAGAGAGAGATATCGAAGTGATAAAGGAGGATTAGAGAGAGACGGGACACTGTATAAAAACGACGTGGGTGGTTGGGAGTTAAATGGCAACTTTTGAGAAAATGAAAAGAAACTGCTTTTTACTATCACGCTTCTCCGACACAAATTCGGAACAGACATGAAGCTTCGGATTGTCCAATGGGTGAAGAGATGAAGTCTGACATCTTCCTGCATGCGATGTATTGGAAGACGGAGTTTTGGTTTGTGCACGCGCCTACACTCGCCGAAGGATGTGGAACTTTTAGGGGCAATATCGTCAACAAAAAAGTCTGATGAAAGTAAAGGTTAAGTGGCAAGTTATAGGTGTGTTTAGGTGCATCTGTGCCAATTTCTGTTACATTTAATATTGATTTATATTTTTGGTAAACTTTGTAGAATATAGTAATAACTCATAAATCATCACTAAAATAAATATATTCAAATATGAGATTTTGAATTTCGGAATATTATATAGTTTTACATTTATAATCATTAAATTTTTATTATCTAAAATTTTCTAAATTTTCTGAATTAAAAAAAAAATAAATCGTAATATCATTAGTTTCTTTTAGATATCTACAAATTATATAAATATTATTTAGTTTTAATTTTTGATAACTATATAATTTTATATGATTTTAGTAATTTTTTACAAGTTGATTTAATACATTTAACCAAATGAAATAAATAATTTTTTATCTAAGATTTTAACTTTATATATATACATATATATTCTTAAATATAATTTGAAATAAAAAAAAATATTTTCTCTTAATTTTATGCTTAATTAATGATATTTATATTAATTATTGGTCAAAATAATAAAATTATAATATTAAGAATTTACATTTTAAAATATAAAATTTAACTTTTAAAAAATTCATCACTACAAATGGTGCATGAAAACACTTAGATTAATAATTGTGACATGGCTACTAAAATTGATGACATGTCTTATAGATTAATATGACATAGACAATTATATTTAATGTTAATTTACATTTTTGGTAAATTTTTTAAAATATAGTAATAACTCATATATTATATTTATTGTCGATTTATATTTTTCGACTTTTAAAAAATATGGTAATGTGGAAGCCTTTTTGGTCCAGTAGTTTGACTAAGGGTTCAATTGCTTCTATACCCGGAGGTTTGGGGTTCAACCCCCAGAAACTACCAAATTATGCAGATTACATGTTACAGGAGATCTTCAGCTTGGTGCAGGGAGTACCATCGAACATGGATCTCATAGGACGGCTTAGAGTGGTGCAGTCAGACGTGTATTCTCACATGGTGGTAGAATTGTCGGCTGTAGAATTGTCTTTGTAATATTCTCATCGTTGTAATAGCATAATTACTCGATAATAATCTATTCAGACGTTAAAAAATATGGTAATAACTCATAAATCATCATTAAAATCAATATATTTAATTATGGCATTTCAAATTTTGAGATATCATTTAAATTAAAAATATTTCAAAAATATAAACATATTTTTGGAAAATTATAAAAATTAAATCATAAAATCAAATTAAATCGTAAAATCATTAGTTTATTATATATATCTACATATTTTATAAATATTGTTTTATTTTAATTTTTCACAATTATGCAATTTTACATATTTATTTAATATATTTAATTAAAATAAATAGATAGAAAAATCTACTAAGATTATAATTTTAAATATATACATGCACATTCTTAAATATAATTCAAAATAAACAAAATTGTTTTTATCTTAATTTTAAAACTTAATAAAATATTGATAAAAAAAGAAAATTTATAATATTAATAAATGTTAAATATAATTTATATTTATGTATTAAAAATATTTTAAAATTCTTTTACTGCACAGGGTGCATGAAAATACCTAGTATTTCTGTAGAAAAGCTATGAATTTGGAATCATAAAACCAATTATTATCGTTCATCGGCAGTTTTAAATGCTTAGGGATCATACGGTATTTGTAATGACCTTAGAGAATGGCTGTAATCGAGATTCAAATATCGTGAATTCGTTAAACACGTTTTCAAGACCAAAAAGAGCAGAGAAGAGAAGATGAAGTAGCGAAGAACAAAAACACAGATATGTTGTTATTTTATAACGCATAATAATATCTAGTAACGCAAGTCACGTTACCTTCGTTCGTTTTGCCGATTCTTGTCCGAGCGGCATTCCTTTGGGATAAGCTAGCTGCCATGTCAGCAATTCATCTTGACATTCACGAATTTTGGGTCCACTAATGTATCCGAGTTGTAAAGCTTTAATGATATCACTTCTTTCCACCAGAGGTTTTAGATCCCAGATAGTATCAAGACACAGCTCACGAATAATAATACCATGAATTGTTAGATAAATCTCTCTCTTCTTGTCAAGTTGGGAACCCAAATCCATGTCGTCATCCGTACACAGCAATAGTGATGCTAAGAGAGCAACACGCCACAAGTCTTTGATATCTCTAAGGAGAAACCCTCCGAGTACTCTTGTTTTCGATATAGCAGGCAACTCCGGATCATTTTGAGAAATGAATTTCAAGTGCTGAAATACATCTGTGCCCCACTCACATTCGTCCTCTTGTGAAACGTCATTCTTCTTCAACTGAAGACGGAGAATCAACGATAGGAATCTCCCCATGGCACGGTGTATATTGACAACCTACACAAGAGAGATTCTATTACCATATGAAAGTTAGATCCCATCAAAGCATCACAATATAGAAATCTCACTGTTTGAGCGTCCTTGCTCTTCCGCTTCATGGAGACTTTGAAAATGTAGTTGACTACGGGAACCTGGAAAAGGGTTTTAGTCAGATTTAGCTTAATGCAGAAAGAGCTCCAAATAATTATAACTTACCAATTTCCCCTTCTTGTCCTTGTAAACCATTTTCCTAAATGGGAGAAGCAGAGCTGCATATAGAGCATGCCTTCTTTGTTCAACGCTGAAGTTTCCGAGCCCAGGTGTTTGAATGAGGTTAGGCTAGGCAGAGGCTGCCACTGTTCTCAGACGGTGCAGAATCAGATGACGAGGGCAGAGCAAAGACGAATTCAAATAGTTTCAAATTCGAGATATGAGATACTGCTTGTACTGAATCGTTCCCAGATATCATCAAATCGATCTGCACCAGTCAATTAATTTTTTTTGTGTTAAAAAAAAATAGTCCTAAGAAAGAGAGAGGCAAGAAAATGATTAAGTCTTACCTCGTTGCCGATACGCTCTTTGCTGATTTTTACTGCAAGGGCTACCTTAAGTTCCTCACTGGAAGCAGCTTCTTTAAGTTCTTCCTGTAAAATCTTCTACCAAGCCAAGGGAAAAGGCCTTTTTCAACCCGAACAATTACGATCGTGCCAAATACTACCTGAAAAATTGATCAGTGCTAAATACGATCTCAACTCACTTATAATTCAAAAATACTACCTAAACTTTTTAAAACATGCCAAAATCTACATTAACCGTAATATAAGTTAGTCAACCGTTAAAAAACAAAACGACGACGTTTTGGTTTAATCCTTTTCTAAAAAAACATATTCATTCTAGGATTCGAATTCGTGCATTGATACACTTTAAAATAGACACTAACCACTGAACTAAAGTAAATGTTTGATATATTATTACGAATTCGAAAGTATATACTACTACATTTCTTCATCTTCTCCAAATAAAATTTTGGTGATAATTTTTTTCTCATTTCTATAAATATATTAGAATGTTTTATAATTATCATATCTTTAATACACTTATATTATACTAAAATATAAATAATAAAATATTTGAAATGATACAAAATTAAATATACTTAAAATATAGAAACTATTTATAAAGTTTTCTTATATAAATTATTGTAACTTCAAAAATTTGAATGGTAATTTTTTATTTTTACAAATTAATATAATATATTTATAGTAATGGAGTAATATAATAAAATTTTAAAATTACAATAATTTATATAATAAAACTTTATAAATAGTTTCAAAATTTTAATTATATTTAATTTGTGCAATTTAAAATATTTTATTATATTTATATTTTAGTATAATATAAGTATATTAAATATAGGGCTTTTTGCAAAAGTGACTCAAAACTTGAAGTCAAACACAAAACTAACATTTTCTTTTGACTCATTTTTTTTTTGAGTTTTTAACCCCACATCTGCATTTTATCTACGAAAATGCCATTAAGCCTTTTTTTTTGTTTTTCGAAAATGGCTTCTTTACTGTCTCAACCTCATTTTCTTCAAGTATTTACAATATTGCCAC
>NW_026617251.1:0-18320 GCF_000801105.2 Raphanus sativus | reverse complement strand
ACTGAGATGCAACTCATTAGGGAAGGAGTAAATATGGATGTCCACATCTTTGGTTATAGACTCAAATAGTTGAAAAGAAGAAGACATAAATAAATGAAAAACGTTCCAAACTGAGATAAAAGTACATTACACAGAGCTTGTTTTGTTCCTGCATCCTCTCCATTAGAAGCTGAGAGCCCTCACTCTTTATTACTCTTGTTTGTTTGTATCTCTCTCTGATATAATGTTAAGGGGTTATAATGTAGTTAAAAAAAAAAAGATAACTCATGTACTCACTTCTGAAGCTAAGGCCGTTAGCTTTATATAGAACACTAGTCTTCTTAAATCGTAATCAAGATTGAAGAGAAAATGGGAAACTTGAAAGTGAGATATGAGAGGAGGAAGGGAAGGAAACAAAGAGGTAAAAATAAATAAAGATAAAAGAGATGACACCAGATGTTTGTTTTAAGGACCGAAGATAAGTTGATGACAACAGATGTTCGGTGCAGAGCAGAGAACATGAGAGGAGGGAGAGAGAGAGAGAGAGAGAGAGTACAGTATCTCTGACATAAGAAAGTTCAGTCAAAGAAACATTATTGGCTGTGGCAATTTTGTCTGGCAGCGAAGACAGTCAGTTGTGGGGGCTTTCCATAATACAGAGAGAGATGATGAAGAAGAAGAAGAAGAACATTAAACCTTTTTAAGGTCTAAGGAAGCGTTTATACATTCATCATCTCTCCTCTATTCATTAACGCGTGAATTATAGCTTCTTACCTGTTAAGCATACAAGTGTTGATGCCTTAGCTTCAAGGGTACTAACCAGTGTCTGCTTCTAGTTATCTTTATTTTCTTCACTCATCAAATCCATATTCATACTACTGTGATAAAACTAGAACAGCTATAGAAAGCTTTACGGATATATCATCCATGTGTGTACCTGCTGATGTCACTTACGCGCACTTGGTACCGACTCTCAGGACAAACAATGGCCCACTTGTGACATCTCACAAGAATCAATCAGATTCTGCTTCTAACTCAATCGCAAGCCCTGTGACTCCTAGGCTAATTAAAGACTCCTAGGATAACTGAAGACACACACTTAATAATCTCATAAAAGTTGAGATGACTCATGTTCTTGTGTCCTTTCAACACTTTTTGAAAGGACAAAAAGCTTAGTGCTTACTTGAGCTCAACCAAACGAAGATGACGTATCACAAATATACCAATACACCTAAAGCTGAGAAACAAGAGAAAGTGAACAAAAAGGAAAGAAACTTTATTGATCTTATCATCATGTCAATGAGAATATGCTTATACAAAATACTCTTCAAATGTTTTTACTTTAACGCTCAATTTGTATAGTGACATGACTGATATTGTACTCCCTGCGGATGTAATCAATCACCTTGTTGAGCACCATGTCCGCATCCGCCTCCGGTGTGATATTAACATGGCAAGCAAGCAGCACTTTCCCCACCGTGATAGCCCAAATGTGAAGCTCATGAACAGCCACCACTTCTTCCATCTCCAGCAAACCCTTTTCCAGCTTTGTAGCATCAATCTCCCTAGGCGTACTCTCCATCAACACCTCAAGAATGCTTCGGATCATGTTGATGGTGGTCCCCAAGACAATAACCGAAAAGACAAGCGTGCAGATGAGATCAACTATCTTCCACTCCGGCTTGTACCAAATGACAGCTCCACCAATCATAACACCAACGCTCTGGATTGAGTCTCCAAGGACATGAAGATAAGCTCCTTGGACGTTGATGTTCCTCTTTCTCTTCTCTGATTTGTCCAGCAACTGCTCAGTCACATCCCCGTGAGCGTGATGATGCTTGTCCTCTCCATGACTATGACCATGATCATGACCATGATGATGATGTGTGGTAACAGTCACCCCATGACTGTGATGGTCATGACCGTGACCATGTCCATGACCGTGACCGTGATCATGTCCTAACAGAACAGCCATCACGATATTCACAAGCAACCCAAAAGCAGCAACAAGGAACATAAGGAACCCATTAACCTCACTGGTCTCACTAAGAAGTCTGATGATAGCTTCATAGACAAGAATCCCTGTAAGCAGCCAAATGAGCTGGATAGAGACAAGAGCACCAAGAATCTCAACCCTGAAAAACCCATAAGTCTGCCTAGGGGTAGCTTCCCAGCCAGCAGCCCACAAGGAGAACAAGGAGATGGCGAAAGCAGCAACGTCAGAGAGAAGGTGAGCTGCGTCGGTGAGTATAGCCAAGCTATTAGCTTTGATGCCACCAAAGACTTCAACGGTCATGAAGAGAAGACACAGCACCACGGCGATGCAGAGCTTTCTCATGGAAGCATTGCGTTCTTGGGCGTCACCGGAAGCGTTGTTGAGATCTGAGAAGCCGCAGGGTGCTTCTCCACAGGCTTTGCTCGCCAGGCTTGTCGTGCTTTCTACAACGGATTTGCCTGCTTTAACCTCGATGATGTGGCTATGTTGGGGGCTTGAAGACGCCATTCTGTAAAGAAAAAAAAAAACAAGAACTCTCAATATTATTATCAATGAACAACAGATGAGGGTACCTCTACAAATAAGAAGATATAGGAAGCAGAACAGTTTAAATTTTTAATCCGAAATTGGGTAAAATCTGTTTAAACAGAAAAAGAAAGCAAATTTATTAACAAGAAAGAACAAATAAGAGGAGTGGGACATGTATAGCACTACTAGTCTTGTACAGGAGGAGGAGGTTCTTCTAGCACAATCACATACTCAGAAGGAATGTATATTTATTATTTTTATTATTTTAAACTAATCAACGCTTACAGAGCGTATAATAATCATCATAATCAGAGAGTCAAAACACTATAAAAATCAATTAAAGCCACAAATTAAAAAAAAAAAAAAAAAAAAATCCAATTCCAAAAGTCAGAATGAGAAAAGGAAGAATCCAGCAACTGAACAGAGATGCATCGGCAAAAAGAAAAGACTGATTCTTCAGGTTCGACCCCAAATAATAATAAAAAATAAAATTACACAGATGTGAAGAAACCGAAAACAGACAAACATAGAGGCGTGAGAAAAGATGATTGAATTCAAAGAGAGCTTACAATGAGAGAGGAAGTGGAGGTTGATAGATTCACTACTACTTGTCCTCCTCCTCCGCCTTTAAAGAGAGAATGTCGAGGGAAAGGAGTGACCCTTTTTATAAGAAAAGGTGTAAGGCGGCCACGGAGAGATGGGCTGAGCAGCTTCTCCTACTTTTCCTTTTTTCTTTTGTTTTTCCACTCTTATCCTCCCTTCCTTCCTTTTCCTTTCCAGATCTGTAATAATCTCTTTTGGTTCTTTTTTGTTTGTTTGTTTTTGTGTTTTTCTCTCACGGGTCAATTTTAGGTACACGTGTCAGAACACTCTTTTTTCTCACCGTAATTATTGCGCTCTCCTGTCTTTCTGGCAAGTTTACTAATCGAACCGAATGATTTTTTTGTGTCTCTAGCGAATGATTGGGCCTTTAATTACCTGGTTTATGGTCCTTTGTGTTTTTCCTCGGTTATTTATTTATGAAATTAATTTAATTTGTTTACAGGTTTTTGAGAAGAATATAAATCTGTAGGTTTCTGAATGGATTTTAGCATAGAAACAAATTTGGAATATGCTTTTGGGTCCTTTGAAATCAAATAATATATGCCCCCACCTCCCCAATAGTCCAATTGTCGTGTCCTAATCATATTATGGATCTTAGATTGTCTTCTTACTATAAAAATTGCTACTCAATCAAAGATAAGAAAAAAAAATAGTAATAATGGAGTTACAGTTTTAACGTAGCTTTGATCATTCATTCTCCAGATATACAAGAGGGGCCGGGGAACCATTACCCCCACCAGTTTCTCAGATTAGTTGACAAGAAAACGCTCAAATACAAAAGAACAACAACACTGCATATAACAACAAATCTAATAAATAAGTCTCTATTATAAAACCAAACTGGCCCTTCACTCTAGAGTTACAAACTTGTCTCGTTGGCCAATTGTTTTTTTTATTTAGTAGAAGACGCATCTGAATTCATAGCACGCACGAACTGGCCTTTCACTCGTGGACGCTGCTCTGCTAGCTTCTTCCTGCTCTCATATCTTACCTGTATTCCAATATTATTCATTGCCACTTGAAACATTTAGTTATTGCATTTCATGATAAAAGAATCCACCATATATAGCAGAGCTTATGGGTGGGTCTATCTTACCTTTTTATTAAAGCATCGATCTTTCCTCTTCATCCGGAACTTCATCAGCGCAGCTGCTCTCTCACTCCTACGCTCCTGGACACTCAGCACACCTTCTTCTTCTGTTGCTTTCTCTGTTATGCTGCTCCTACTTTGTCCTCCTGCTGTTACTGTCCCCTCCTCCTCATTGTTGCTCTGACAACCAACGTCCACTTCCTCGCTTGCCTTCAGGAGATTTGATTCTACTGGCAAGAGAGATTCTTGCTTCTGTTTCGTACTCCTGCACTGAAGAAACTGGTTTCGTCCGGTTACGCTTGATGATCCGACATGCTCATGGTTGCTGCTCGTTGTAGCGCTTCCGTGATCACATCTTAATAACTTCTCATGTGATTCGCTTGGTGTCTTGGGCCCAGCTGAACTACTTGCCTCTACAGCAGCAACACCTGCTTTCTCTGCTGGCTTCTCATTCTCATATCTGCACGTTAATGTAGTAATGTTATTGAACAAAACACTAACCAATGATTCGAGACATTCTTTATTGTTTTGCAAGCAAGAACACCAAACCGTGAGAAGGCTGATGCATCAGAGAGGCTAAGCTTTTGATGCTTGCTTTCATCTTGCTTCTTCTCCAAACTTCCTCCAGAGCAACACCTCTTCAGAGAAAGCCCAAGCTCTGGACCAACATTCTGCTGCTGCTCACCAGTCTTGTCTCCATAGTAACACTCCTCACTCCGTTTCTCCATTCCACCTATCAAATCCATTGTCACATCAAAACATTCAACCACCGGTTTCACATCCTCCATCACCTTATCCTTGTCGCTGATAGCCTGCGCAATTGACAAAGATATCAGGCATCTATTGAAACACACGATGCCACCAAAATCAAATCTGGTACCTGAGAACCACTTCCATGATCAGAATGATATCTGGAATCTGCACAAGTCTCATCAGTGTCTTCAAGGTTCTGCTGTGAAGCTGGTAAGCTAGGTGCATGAGCAGTATGATCACCACGCAACTGATTCATAACCCCAAAAATATAGACAATCATATAAGTCTTTCAAGCTTTAAAAAAAATCAAACACAAAGGATACAAAAATGAACTTACGGTAAGTCTTCTCCAGACATGTTGCCATAGATTCTTCAACTCATTTTTCCTCATGGGTTTGATTAGATAATCAGCAGCACCTCTCAACATACACTTCAAGACCATTGCCATCGAATCTTGAGACGACATCACTAGAAAACAAGTAGAAAAAAAGTCATCAGTACAACAAAAAACTAAAGAGAGTGCTTCTTATTTTTTTAACAAAAAAAGAAATAAAGAAACGGACTTAGGGGAACACCAACATCGTACTTATGACAGGAATGTGCTTGCAAGCTTCATGCTCCATCACCAAAGCAAGGAGTGCAAAACCAGATATAGCTGGCAAATCCAGCTCCGTTAGTATTAGGTCAATCTTATGTGTCTTCCCCTTTACAGTCTCCCACGCTGCTAAACCATCCGATACTGCTACAACTGTTTTTTTTTTTGTAATCAAAATCCAGATCCAAAGTTTAGTTTCAACATTACTTCTTACTTTAAAATTAAGACAAAAAGAATGAAACTTGAAAAACAGATTTAAGACAATGAACAAATGATCTAATTCCGACCGAACATACTTCTAAGTTCAAAATCAAGACAAAACTTTTAAAACATCAATATAAAACAGAGTAAAGCAATGATAAAATTCGACATTTGTAACAACTTTTTTGAAATCAAAACCGACTCGAGTTTAGTTTCACAGACCGAACATACTTCTAAGTTCAAAATCAAGACAAAAGAAGGAAACTTTTAAAACATTTTATAAAACAGAGTAAAGCAAGGACCTTTGTAAGAGCATTTTTGGAGAAGGGCGGTGATGATTTGGCGAGTCGAATCGTCGGATTCGACAAGCAAAACCCTGAGAACCGTTGTCGGAAGATACTTCTCCCATCGGACAACCTCCGATGACTTGCCTCTGCTCATCATCGTCTCCGTAGTACCTTCGTCGCTACTTATAACCACAACTTCCCCCATCGATTTTAGATCTTAATTTCGCCGAGAGGAAGAAAAGGTATTATCTGATTATTGTAGTGAGGAAGAAGAAGGCAAAGAGGAGGTATATTATTATAATTAGAATCTAATTCTGAGCCACTCAAAACTATGGCCAAAATATCAGACGACTTCTATGCTCAACGAGAATAGCATTAAACAACTTGGGAAAAAAAAAATCTAATTAACGGTTCATAACTATGCGGGCCTTCTTTGGGCTGACGTGGCTTAATATGGGCCATTATTTTGATTTTCCTGTATCGTGTCTGATTCGGTGGAGATGGCGTAGCTCTGCTTCGTTGGTCCACATTCCACGTGTCGTTCCTGTATAGTTTCTAGTGGTTATGAGGATGACACGTGGGTGTTCTTGTCTATTTGTGTGGCTAACTTTGATTCTAGGCATTTTTCTGATTGGTGTTCAAAAGTAGATATTTTTCTTTTTATCTTTCTGCAGCGATCTATTTATCACTCAAGTTAGATTTGCTCAAGTTAGATATTGTCTTAAATATTATTTTAAAAAATAATAGAATTAAAAATGGACCCATTAGCCTCAATATTAAATGCCAGCATTGATTAAAGTCGTAATCTGTGGTGTGAATTTTATATATTTTGTGTGGAAAGAAGAAGAGTTCTAGAACAATCTATAAACTTTGCTTTTGCGTAGAAAAATGCCCCATCAAAATTAAAGCAAAACAAAATATCTATTGGTCTATGATATGGACAGTTAATAACGTAGTAAACAACTTCCCATATGCTTACGTGGTTAGGCTTTTATGCCCAACTTGGTTACCCATATGTATCACACATGTCTACAGTACCAACTTAATGGCTTTCTTAAAGTTAGGCCTTACATATACAAAAGCCCATTAGTTTGTAGGCTCTAAGTTAAACTGAAACCATTAAAGTTATATTTATTTTTAGGATGACTTTTACATAAGTTCCAACTTGGTTACCCATATGTATCACACATGTCTACAGTCCCAACTTAATGGCTTTCTTAAAGTTAGGCCTTACATATACAAAAGCCCATTAGTTTGTAGGCTCTAAGTTAAACTGAAACCATTAAAGTTATATTTATTTTTAGGATGACTTTTACATAAGTTTTCCTTGGCTGTATTTTCTTTGGTTGTTTCAAACAACTTGTTCCTGTCCGTTTTCTAATTTGTACTTGCAGACAAATAACATTATGTTGTATCTTCTAAAACATTCTCATAAGTTAAAGAAAACCAAAAAAGTATGATGTATCTGTGTGTTAAGTAGGTGCTGAGTTTCTTTCAAAGTTATTTAAACAATAATAATCATGAAATGTTATCCATTGGCAAAGAAAAAGATCCATCTTTCCCAACGGTCTTTTGACCGGTACTTTTGTCATAAGATCCCCTTTGGAATCCAAAGACAATGATCATTGTTACTTTGATAATATAATCATGGTAATTCAAATTAATCAATTATAAAGTTGAACACTTTATAAAGCGAGGTAGTTTTATATCATCAACAAGTTGGAAAAAAACTAGAAAATTTTCAGCTGAAATTAAAGATATCATCTAAAATTTTTATATAATCATAATGAAGAACAAGAACAAGCAATAAGACTTAAGACCATTACAAATATGAAAGAAAAAAAAAAGAGATTTCAAGCTCATCCGAAGCTTTTAAATCATGTTTGAGTTCAGAAGAAGACATAAAACAATTCTTCTGACCCTAAAAAATAAATCCCCAAATTAATGTAATGTTGAATGATGCTTTCTGCATCAATCCAATAATCCAGAAAAAGGCTACCAATGCCTTCTCTTTGATTCTTTTAACCTAAAATGCAATATGAATCATGAAAATAAATAAAACAATGAATGTGAAGGATGGTTTCTTTCTTCTTCTTCCTCCTCCTAGGTACTAATTAAGAGACTCTAGAATCCTATAAATGATATGAATAAATGTTTTTAGCTAGAACATGTTGGAGAGATTGATCATGAGTTAGTGCACAATGTAGTAGTCCCTTGCTCTGCTATTGTAGTACTGAATCAGTTCTCTATCTTGATGGAGGAGGGGGTATTTGCTTCATGACCATCTTTGTTGCTAGCTTCAGCTGCTGCTGGTGTAGTAATAACTACTGTTTTTGTTGCAGAGGTTGCAGCTAATACAAGCACAAAAAATAGTAAAGAATACATATGAATGGAAAACAAGGGTTTCAATTAAGATGTGAGTTTTGAAATCAAACCTGAAGTGGAGGTTGACAAAGAGGAAGAAGATGAAGCCGAAGATGCTAATGATAGAGCCAGAGAGGTTGGGAGTGAGAGGATTGGTGGTGGAGGAGGCTGAGAGCTGAATTGCTGATGAGGCAAGTAAGGGTATTGTAACAGAGAAGGAGGAGTAGTAGCAGTGTATTGAAAGCTGAAACCTTGATGATGTTGGTGAGGAGTTTGAGCATGATTACTACTTTGAGTTGGATCGTATTGAGGATAGTAAGGATAGTAACCATGGAACATTCCTGTTGATCCTGATGATGGAGGTCCCATATATGGTGAATACTGTTGTCCTCCATAGGGTTGATGATTGTAGTAATTCTGCAACATATGAACATCAACATTCAGCTAAAATGGATTCAATGAACATAGTGAAAGATCAATGAAAAGAGTACTGACCATTGGGTACAATCCCTCTTGAGAATAACCAGAAAATCTGAAGAACATAAAACACAAACAATAATAAAACACACACATTAAAAAAAAAAGATGGCTTGTTTTTTTTGTTGATGAGATGATAATACTTACCCGTAAGCAGAGTAAGGAAATGGGAATTGACCAATGTGTTGTTGTTGATGATGATGAACAAAAGCAGAGGAAGAAGAAGAAGAGCCTCGAAACTGAGGAGAAGGAGCAACCAATCCTGCTCCTCCTGGTGACCTAAATCTCCCTGTTCCTGCAAATCAAGTTTCCTCCTTCGCTTGTTAATCAAGTAACAAAAAAGATCCAAAGATAAGCTAGGTTATAACTATAAGTTTTCATTGAATTTATAGAGAGAGAAAGAGGAGAACCATGTCTAGGAGAAGTAGGAGGACGAGGTTTGTGAGCACCAAGAAAAGCAAGATTGCAATTAGCTCTTCTTCCATCGATCACAGGATTCATATTCTGACATGCTCTCATAGCTGCATCTGCTTCCATAAACGTCACCTGATCAAACAAATAAAAACCCATTTAGGAAAAGAGAAAAAACAAAAAGCAAACTCGTTTTTTAATATAAAACTTATGTCACGAAAAAGAAGAACATACAAAGCCATAGCCTTTGGATCTTCCAGTGTTCTTATCAGTAATGACGACAGCTTCAACGATTTCACCAAACTGTTCGAAGTAACGTCTCATTGTATCTTTCTGAGTCTCCCATGCTAATCCTCCCACGAAGATTTTCGTCAGCTTTGTATCGTTATTACCACCTTCCATCTGAAACTGTCTCTGTTGAGCCATCTGATTAATTACTTCCCCCCAGAATCAAAACTCTACCCACATCAAAGTTTTTTAACCTTTTTTCTCTATATGTGATGATTTACAAAAGAAAAAAAAAACAAGAAAACTGTAACTTTCCCCCTTCCAACAAATAAAAGAAAAATAACTCTTTGTACTAGAAGAGTGAAACAATAGAAGAAGAGTAGAAACCTATGTGTTGTGTTGATTGAAGGAACAAAAGAAAAGAGATAGCCAATGGAGATGGAGCAGACAAGAAAGCTGCTAGTGGGAACCCACGTCAATGGCTAAAGGGAAATAAGCAAGTTGATTAGAAAAGCTTTTTTCGCTGTTTATATATTGGGTCCGCTGCACAAAACATTTGCTTCGCTGTCTTCAACCTCCCCTCTCTCGAAATTTGCATATTCATATAAATAAAATAAATGCTTTTATTACATATCTATAATCTGTATTAATGTATATGGATTGATGTTTCTGTTGTGGGTTTTGAATTTCTGGCACAACCTTCTAAATAATCTATTTTCTTCCATTTTACGAATTTTTGGATGCTTAGGTTTTTCTTTTTGCCAATAGGCTACATTATATTATTTAAATTAGAAATCAATTTAAAAATAGCTAAATTGGTAGAACAGAATCAACATTAAACATACTCCGCTAATATGAAAAATGAATACTTCATAAATTTTTATTTGCTATTATATTTTTGTTCTTTGTATATGTTTGATTATAAAACTAGAATAAAATTCACATCACTGAAATTCAGTCATATGTGATACTCTGTTTCTTCTCTTTAAAATATTAAAATAAATCATTTATTATAAAAATTAATATAATTATAGTTGTAGGACACACCTGGTTTTAACATAACAAAATAACCAAGGCAGGTTGTCTTCCTCAAATCATCCTAGAAATGCCTTCTCAGATGCTACTATTCCTTCTAATTTAAAAATTAGCTTTATCTTTTGTATAAAGTCTCTTAGGTACTACTTTCTTTTGTTTGTTATTCGAATGATCAGAGCCGCCAAATGCAGTACTATTAAGTATTAACGGTAATTGTGGAAATACATGCAAATTTGTGCTTTCCATATAATAGTAGTCTAAAACATTTAGCTGGATATATGTTTAGTTATGTTGACAAAAAAAAAAAAAGGATATATGTTTAGTTATCGTTAATACTATTCCTTCTAGTGGGTTAATTTGGAATATAATAAATATATTTCAGTACACGTAAATTTTACTATAAAAAATGTAATAATAGTTATTTTGATGATGGATAGTGTCGCACTATAGATCCCCACATGAAGGCTGCAAGATACAGGCAGGCATGCACATGCATGTTTGTGCTCGGCCACTTTCCAGTATTGTTGTTATATCAGAAATTAGTTGGATTTTTTATTTTTTTCATCTAATTGCACAAGATTACCGTTAGATGGATCGCACTTTTCATCCAACGGTATAAATGATTACCCTTTCTCACGCGTACGTGGTCCCTCCTTCATGTGATCTCATTGATATGTTAATCAGAAACAAAAGATTAATTAACGCGTGAAGTTTCCAGCGATTTTGTTTCCTTAAAGTCTGTTTGCTTCAGTTTCAAAAAAAAAAAAAAAAGTCTGTTTGCTTTGACCGTCAACGCTATTGTGCCACGTGATAGAATATTCCTTCGAAGTAAATTGGATAATGCTAATTACTGGGCTTAAATCTATTTATTTAAGCCCGAAGCCCATTTAATTAGCTTTACGCTGTGCTAAGCTCTTTATGCATGTGTCACACTAGACCGTTGGTTAGAGGCCCGTTTATAACTTCAGTCGTATACACTACATTTCTATTAGGCTTCAGATTCACTTATTAGTTATCTCCTTATCCCTAAGATGTGTTTAGGGGTGTGTACATCAAGTTGTGTTTAATTTGCTGATAGTCTGATGATAGACTAAAATAAATAACATTTTAAGTGTAGATGGTAAGATGAATGGTATATTAAGCTAAGAGATAATATAATAATAATATTATAAATATTTTGGTATTTAAACTATTTGTGATAAATTTCTGGTTTACAAAAAAAAAAAAAAATTCTGCTCAGCATAAAAACTTGAAAAATTTCCACAATAATTTCGATAATGTTTTTACAATACTATACAGTCCAATGTTCTGGCCACGAAACTAGCTAGTACATTGAAGATATCTTCTAGTATTTGCCTATAAAATATTCAGATATCTAGTGTGTGTCCAATTTTGTAGTCGCACGATATCGACTTCCATGAAATGTACATTTTATCATTAAACGGTTCACGCCATGACCAGAATTTAAAAACCGGTATGCTCTAGCTAAGGACACCTTTTTCGCATTTCATCTAAAAACATATGATTGTTTTTTTTTTTTGCCGTCATATTTTATTAAAGCCTTGAAAACAAAAAAAAAACATACAAAGTCCAAAAAACCAGCTCACATAACATACACCAACACATAACTAGTTCCAAACCAAAGAAAATAATGAACCAAACTCATCCATCACACTACCACGTGTGAGACACTGACTAAAGAAGAGATACATGTCTAATGGTTGAACCGTCATCATTTCTTTCGGCTTGACTCCGTCGTTGAGGCCCCTAATCGATGCACCACCGGCTTCGTACCAGAATCACGAGCTACCAACGTTTTCACCTATAACATCCGATCAAACTTAACGCTTTACCATCAGAATCATCTGGGAATTGACCACGACCACCAAAACTCCCCCCAACGACAATATTGGAAGTTAAAGAGATTCAGTAACTATAACCCGTATATCTGAGTTTTCGAGAGCTTCATTGATGATACTCGAGATCTCATCCAAACCCAACCACCAAACACAAGAACAAAGACTTGATACTGCTCGAGCAGATCCAAGGGTACGATAGCCGGCGACCACCGAAGAAAACGGCACGGCTCCAAAGTTAAAGCCGATCGCCCACCACGAGGAAGATGCAGCATCGGAAGCAAAGCCGGACATGCAGGCCCGTCGGAGCCGTCCATGTCAGAGTCAAAAAACGACCGATGATTTGGAGAAAATGTGTCGCCGTCAAGAAGAGAAAACGAGAGCTAAAACCGTGAATCTCGATCGACGACGTGTTTATGGAAGTCCACCGTCGTCGGTCGAAAACTGAAATCGGTAAAAGACGGTGACTTTTGAGAGACGATAGAGGTTTCTCAAGAGAGAGAAAATTGTATTTTTGATAACTTTTTTTTTTGTCACTGAAAAGCTTCATTAAAATGAAAACTATAGAATGAGCCCAAACAGGCCCACTCTCAAATAGGTCTAATACAATAGAAGATGGGCTTGTAAAGCCTGCTTAGCTAACTGATCTAATACAAGATAAATGATCAAATGGTCTAATACAATAGAAGATGGAAGTTGTATTTTTGATAACTTAATTAGCTTAATCTAGGGGAAAATGGTTGTTCTAGCTAAGGACACCTAGTTATGCAGACAAGAAAAAAATATACTAGTTTTGCCAGCATACGGGGACACAATCATGACGACGAGACAAATATTCTATGAACATCCATTGCGGCATTGCGTGGTCATATAAAGAAATATAAACACAACAATTTGACCATGCAATATTCAAATTTTAAATTACACGATCGTCTATTTTATTTGTAAAAAAAGATACGCACCTTCCTCACATGCATCCAATTAATTAACACGAGCTAGTCAAGAGATACTAATACGTAGAAGAACACAAATATTAGACGACAAAGATTTGATTAAAAATCTAACAATGATTCGGAATCTGGCTTCCCAGCAGCATCATCAACCAGCAAACTTTGAAAGGTAACGAAGCCTTGACATAGAACTTAATTTACAAAGGATAACATTAAATAAAAACAACAACGTTCGCATTGCAAGTATCATAGAAAGTATTTGTCAAAAATAAGTATCACAGAAAGTAAAACAAATCTTGACAACCAAATTTTAGCAAAAAAAAAAACAAAAACAAAAAAACAAATCTTGACAAAAAAAAGAAAGTAAAACAAATTAATGCTCAATATACTATCCGAACAGTTCTTTTACCTAAAGTTTATTTTTATATACACACAACACTTTTACTCGAGTAAACTATTGTTTTATATATCTCTACCCTTCAAACGACTTCCGGTAAAATTGAGTATATCAAAAAAAAGAAGTGAATATTTTTTTGATAATCCAGTATCCGACCACTAAGCGCGATCGATTAGCCCACCGGACTTATATCCATGCCATTATAAGATTTTTAAGCGTACACTTAAGGATCTCTGGTTACGCGAAGTGGTCTGGAAGGCGAGAGAAACCCATGTAAATTCTCTCGTGGCTAACGCGGATCGAACCCAGGACGGGCACTTCAGCCGGAGTTTTTTTACCATTAGGCCAATACGCGTTGGTTAAGAAGTAAATATCTTTGATCATATTTTAACGCAATGTTCAAGGTTGTTAGCTTTCATGGGTTTTACTGACTATCTTCTTTTTAATGGCAGGGTTTACTGACTATCGCTTCTTAAACATGTGATCATAAAAATATAAATATTATGATGACAAAAATATATAAAAATATTAATTAGCTTAAGATAAAGTAATAAGTCAGCTTTTTGGTGAGTTATTATTTTATTAGGAGAGTTGATGCCAGGGAAAAAAACATTAAGAGAGTTTTGTAAATTTTCAACTAGAATACTCTTGTTTTTTGGCAATCTTCGCTTTTTTTATAACACTCTTAATGGAGTGAAATTGTTCTCTACCCTTAAGGTATTGTTCTATAAAAGAGAAAAACCCATACAAGGATATATGTAGTTAATAAATACAAGCTGATTTTTTTTAAGAAAAATGTAGTTTTAATTTTTTAAATTGTAAGAATATACACCAAAATTTAGACGAAAACCTGAGACCTCTGAAAGATACTTTGCAGACAGCCAAGTGGTCTCGCGTTAAAATTTGAAGTTATATATCACATGTAATCTGGAAAAATTTACGATAATAGCTAATTATAAAAAATAAAAACCTTTCTCAAAAAAAGAAAAACAATACCTAATAAATATTATTTTTAATTAGGAAACGGCCGGTAGGTTTTAACTACGCACGTATATGCATAATGCATTTGAGATGAATACATTATAAAATATCGACAGATCACCCATCCATTTCACATATTATTCCCTGACGATATTTTCTGTTTTTTTTCTTAACTTGAGTGTTTTTAGGGTTTGCCCAACAAAACTGGACGGTCCTCTCAGCTATAACAATCCACCAATAATCAACAGCAAAACACTAACAATGAAACGTCATTTCTTTTGATAATCATTGTGTTAATCAATGTCTATGGCTTTTTATATCTTTGTATGTATATTTATATTTTAAAGATATCTTCTGACCTTATTAAAAAAAAAAAGATATCTTCTGAGCATGCATGTCTGTATGACCTTGACTCCTTGAGAAAGATACGTACCGAACTTAATTGTATCATGCATATTGTTACAAAAGGAAGTGTAGACTAAAACTAGTTTATCTCATTACATGTTTGAAGGGCCAAAATGACTGATCAGAATAATAAATTGAATCAACGCAATATTTCAAGACATAAAGATACATATACTGGCCGGGCTTCAATTCGGTTAAGTAAGTATTGGCACTTCAAAGACATTAAATTAGTTTTTTTCTTATTTTATAAATACTAATATATTATGTCAAAACTACGTTAACTAAAGTTACTAAACTCTAAGTGAATCCTTTCACACAATAAATGTTAAACATAATGTTAAAAAGGATTATTATAAGTTATATGAAACACGTGGAATGGATATGCATACAGATTCTATTGGAAGTTTGGAACTACGGCTTTTCCCCTCGCCTGCCGCCATTTTAGAGAAAATGGAGTGTGGAGTCATGACGTCTTACCATTGAGGCCGTAACAAATTTTGACGAAAATCCACCAAACTCAGATTGCTTCTCATGCAAATTTTGTTCATATAATTTCGAAATTTGTCTTTATGTTATTAAAACTCGTAACTGTGACCAGTTAAGTTAAGTTTCAAAAAAAAAAAAAACTGTGACCAGTTTCTTTCATTATTTATTATCCGCTACCAAATGAATCGTATGTAATGTATTGAGTTGTATAACAAAATTTCCATACTGTGTCTTCTTAATTTATTCGCATTAAGTTACTCATTCATCCATAGCTCTTAGAATGATGAACATAAGAAAAATGATTCATCATTGTCACGGTTTCCGGTAATTCTTGTACGTATATAAAAACATATACATAGATGCACGATGTTACTTCGTTGGAGAATGGCAGACATATAATAATAGTGTGTTATATCGCATAGTATACATAATTACATATGTTCAAACATGTAATTCCATGCAATTTTCGTCATAATATAACTTCGCACAGCTAACTGCGTATACCGATTGGATACTGATAGGAATTCAAATTCTAGTTTGAGGGGCCTTTTATTGTTATTTTATTGTTCTTACATGTCCAGATTTTACGAAAATCATGTATTTTCTTATCTCGAAGTAACTTCATAATAACCAAATCTCTTGGCCTAATAGTAATGGAACTCCAACTAGAGTGCTCGTCCTGGATTCGAGTCGTCTTCATCACCTTTCCGCCTATAATTGTCGTGCCCGGATAAAAGTTTTCGTGAGAATCAGTCTGCGCTTATTGCCTATGAACCCCACAGTTATCAAAAAAAAAAAGTAACTTCGTAATATTAAAAAAGAACAGAAATTATACCTACTAACCCCCAAAAACTTAAATTCACCAACTAACCAAATTTAACATCAAATCTTAAAAATATATTATATTTAATTTTTTTATTGTAAATATAAAATAACACATTTTCTATATATAGCAAAATTAAAAAATTAAAACGTTACCGTTATGAAATAGAAATTTAAAACGTTACTCTTTGTGAAAAAAAAATATTTAAGCAATAGTAGTGCATTTTTCTTTTGAAATTTTGATAGTGCTGCATTGTTGAATAAACTTTTTATGGACGTGTGTTGTTGAGTGTACATGAATATATAACATGCATGTGATATACGACATCAACTTGTAAGCCAAATTAAATAATTAAAAATAGCATTAAAAACTAAAGTTCTTAACGTGCCTATGGAAAAAAGAAACACCAACTCAGAAATCTCATTCCCTTCTCTCTAGAGAACAGTCTCCGGCCTCCGCGACTTGTGTCTCCGGCCGGCGGGTTTGGCTTCCCTAGCCACCGCCGGTCCGGCAAAAAGCTTCCTTTTTCCGTTTTTTTTTTTTTTTTTTTTTTTTTCTTTCGGCTTTAGGTACGGTTTGATTAGATATCACTCCGTTTTTTCTTTGATCCCGGCCATGCATCATCTCCTCCGATGGTGGTCCGGCGTTTGGTTTCTGGGATCGTACCGTCTTCACTGTGGTAGTGGTCGCCAGCTTTCGACTTCCGTGGAAGTGATTGGGCTGTGTACAAGGTGGTTTCGTTGTGGTGTTTGGTGGCCAAATTCGGGAGAGCTCTTGGCGAAGGCGAGGGAAGCTCCTTGAAGGTCGGGCCTTTCTGTGGAGACTCCGCTTCCTTTACCTCCGATACTGTTGTCGGTGGTGGAAGTCGGTGGTCCTGGTTTAATCCCCCGGTGGTTCCGGTGGTGGTTCTCTGTGATGATTCAGCATAGACTTCTGCATGGGATGGAAGTGGTGATTCACGATCCCGACGTGATTCGGGTTTCGGTTCCGGCGGCGGCCTCCGGCTCGTAGAGATGACGAAGCCTCCTCTGTTAGCACGCGTCTTCGCGTTGTTGTGGTTTCAACACGTGGTTTGTGGTTGACGGTGTGAGTTTTTGGGCCTCGTTTTTCCTTTTGGGCTGGGTGGTTTGTATGTGTTTTCGGTTCAAGTTCAAGTTTGGGTCCTTTATGGGCTTTGTAATATTTCTTCCTTTTAATAATATTACAGACGGCAAAAAAAGAAAAAAGAAACACCAACTCTGTATACGTAATGCCTCAAAACCTACCTACGTATAGATACGCATATCGACGATTATATAAAATGAGATATTCAATATAATGTAACTAAAAGTTTATTAATACATTTAGTTTCAAAAAAATATAATGTAACTAAAATTTAACTAAAATACAACTTAAAATGGACTAAAGTGCTGTGATCATACCTTATAAACTAAATGTGTTGGTGAATTCATACCTTAAAAAAAAAAATGTTGGTGAATTCACCGTTATTATTTCTTGTGATTCGGTGTTATTTTTCTGAACTTCTTTTTTATAATTGTGTGTTATTAATGATATAGTCTTTCCATTTGGTAAATGGTATTATTTTGACATATTTCACATATATTAAGAAAATTATAAAATATATCAACTTATTTTCATTTAATATATGACTAATTAAATAAAAATGTATTAAATAAAATTAATTAGTCATGCAAAAATGTAAAAATACATTTAGTATTTAAAATTACATTTAAATGTAGAATGATCATTTTGAAACAAAAATATATAATGACACTATTTATGAAAAACAAATATGTGTTCTTAGGGGTAAACTTGTAATATAAAGAATATGTATAATATCAAACAACACAGCTTTCTTTTATTTATTCTCATATT
>NW_026617250.1:0-18326 GCF_000801105.2 Raphanus sativus | reverse complement strand
CCAAGTAGAAGCTGGGCGGCTAGGTGGTTAAGAATCGGTATGTCAATCACTCTCTCTCTCTCTTTAACTATCCTACTTTCCTTTTCTGAGCTCAGCAACGTTCTAGTTTCTTCTTTCCATCATAAGTGTTTGTGCTGTTCCACATTATCCTCTGATAGATCAGTGACCAAATAAAATCTTACAATAAAAGATGACACACTGGAGCTATCTGATTCCCTCTTCCTAGAATAAATGTGACTCAGATCTGAAGATTTTCAAGAGACTTTAGTAGCTTCTTTATATCTTTTATTTCTTGTGCTCTAATTGTTGTGAATATTTGCTAAATTGACAGGGAAGTTTGCTCCTGGTTGCTACACTCTCGCTGTCTCCGAGCCACTACACAGAGGAAATGCAGGTAACACATATATATATATTATCACTTCATGGTTTTGAAATTAGACTCTTCAACTATAACACTCTTATCTCTAACTTTGTCTTTGTGGTTTTGCTGCACAGCACATATGCCAAGAAGAGCGTGTACAATACGTTCCTCCGAAACGCATGTAAAAGCAAATACATCAAGACATAGAACGCAAGTAGTACTCTTTCTTATGTAGCTTCTGTTAACAATACCAGGTGCTTATATGTGTCTCATGTTGACAGTTTCCAAGATGTCGTTGCTTCTTTGAGTAACTTAGGTTCCATCTATGTAGGTCGTTATGTAAACTTTGAACTTCCCAGACAAATGCTCTCTGAGAGAAAAACGTTTGTTAGGAAAAGTGTAAACATCAGTACGAAAAGCCAACTCTAAGCTTCTTGGAATTATAAAACGTTTGTCACTTACGGTGTAAGAACACACAAGCTTGATTTGTTAGTAGATCATTTGATATGCATAACATATACCTAGCTGTTTTTTTTTTCTCTATATATGAATTGGTTATTGCTGGTCTGATAATGTCATAATGATGATGATGATTTGAAACAGTTGTCCAAATGGCCCTTGGTCTACAGGTAAAAAATACAACTTGCATTACAGAAGATAAACTTAGAAAGTAGTTGTATTGAAATAGGTGGGACGCACGATGGTAAACACAACATTTATTTGTGTAATAGATCATAAGAGACCATAACATATAGTTAGTTGTGTATTGTACTTAAAAAAATGATTATCGTGGCATTACAATTTTGCTCTGTTTTAGATTCAATGATGCAAAACCACTTTTATTAACGTCAAGGTGCTGTTAAGTCAAAACAAAGTAACAGGAATAAATAAAAAAAAAAAAAAAAAACTTCAAAGCAAATCATTTGTTTTCCTCTTAAAGAAAACTTAGTCAAGAGATAAATCTCTCAGCTTCTTCTCAACAGGAGTGGCTTTAGCACAGCACATCTTACACGTCATATCAAGCCAAGTGTTCCCACAGGTGCAGCGATCACACAGCCAGTAAGGACCACCGAAGT
Source organism: Raphanus sativus (assembly GCF_000801105.2). Taxonomy (NCBI): domain Eukaryota; kingdom Viridiplantae; phylum Streptophyta; class Magnoliopsida; order Brassicales; family Brassicaceae; genus Raphanus; species Raphanus sativus. The sequence continues at coordinate 16,889 of NW_026617250.1, read as the reverse complement.
TGTCATAAGACTTCACCTTCACGTCATCTATACCACCTTGCAACGTCTTGGTGAAGTGAAAGAAGTAGTTACCAATGTTGCTCGTCGCGTTGCAAACTTTACCCCTGGAGATAACGGTTTCTTCATAAGTAGTCGCAGAGAAGGCTTTCACTGCCTCCTCCTTCAAAGTCTCCGAGTAGCTCTGCACGAGCGTGTTCGCACAGTCTTGCAGGAACCGCAAGTACTCCCTCTTGGAAGCCTGGTACTCGTTGTGGATGTGGTCGTACGCACAGCTCCACTTGAGGAACTGTCTGCACTGAACAATCAGCATCAAGCCTTCTCTAATGATCCTAATGTACTCTTGGCTAGTGAATTGGGATTCATCGAAAGATTCTAGCTCCGACTTAGCTTCCACCAGTGCAATCTCACTCGCCTCCCATCGTTCCACACAAGTAACAACCGCTGCTGGTCCGTTCACGAGTGGTGGTAAATAGGGTACAACACAGTCTGCATTGGCTCCTTGCGTTCTATGGGACTCCGCTGGCTGCATACACTCCCAACAGAAACGACCACTAAAACAGACGAGCAAACACAAGTTAGTTTACAATTATTAACACTTCAAATCGGTCATGACAGCGCCTAAACGCCCGACTAGAAGCTAAGCAAAACGTTAAAAAAAAAACAGTCTAGGCACTAATCGTCTATAAAAGATTAATTAGAGTCTAACTATTTATTGAACATTGTAAACACTTAGAGAAACATGATAATCTAAGATCTGTTTTTTTAAAAAAAAAAAAAAGCAAGACGTTTAAGTGCAGCATAGGCACTAATCCTCTATAAAATATTTAATTACCATATCTAACAATGTCTTGAGCATTGTTAACACTTAATTAGAGAAACATGACAATCTAAGATCTGTTTTTTCTTTTTCTTTTTACCAACCTGCAGTAGAGACAACCCACAAACCGAAAAGCTCGTGAATGAGTACTAATCTCTATAGAAGTTTGGCAATGAGGGCAACGCTTGGTGTTGCTTTCGATCCAAGAAAGCGTCAGTGACTTTCGTGACAGCTCTGATAACTTCTCTAAGTCTCTCAACCAATCAGAAGCGATGTTGCAGGTCACAGGCCTGTGTGACTCAAGGCTGCATCTCCCACAGAAGGTATGACCACAGAGACACACGACGTTTAGACCATACTCTTCAACGTCAGTGTCTCGGTGAAACTCGATGAAGTAACTGCAACCCGGAGAAGGACACTGTTTGATCACCGAACACTTGTTTTCTTCTAGGTAAGACCTGAGAACGTACTCCTCGTACATGTCTTTTGCCTCCAACGTTAACCTAGCTAGGTTTTTCTGCACGGAGAAGAAGGTGTCACCATAGTTTGACTCGGTCACAGCTGGCGAAAACCCTAATCCCATCAAAAATTTCTCCTTGTTTTCGCTCAGACGCTCTGAGACGTGCTGCGAGTCCCACTGGAGTTTCGTGAGGAGTACGGTTGCATCAGCTTTCGAGAGCAGGAAGATCTCAGAGAGATCATCGATTTGTTTGTTCATCTTCTCCTTGAGATCATCTTTAGTGAGAACAGAGTAATCCCTCTGTAGATCGTGCTCCATGTTTGATTTTTCTTAGGAAAGAACGAGTCAACAGATTAAACCTAATAAAGGCAGATAGAGACGTGTATAATGGGGCATAAAAGGTAAAGGCTTATCAGAATCTATCAACTTTTATAGTGTTTCACTGTTTCCGTCTTGAAAAAGGAAACTAAGCCCATTGGGCCTTAATCTTAGTTTGATTTTTTCCTTTTTCGGTTGGGAAAAAGGTTTAGACGTTTAGTAATCCAACATTATTCTATTCCTTTGATTATTGATTTTTTTTTTTTGAGCAACATTTGATTATTGATTACTAATTTCATTTTAATAAGGAAATACATAAAACAATTAAACCATTGGACTTGACCCCAAAAAAATTAAACTATTGGACTTGGAATTTTAGCAAAAATAAACTATTGGATTTGGAATTCGATGGTCAGAATATAAAATTTGTTTTAGTTTGACAAAATCTATGGCATGTGACGAATTATCATAGAGAAGTCAAAAACAAGTAATCGGAGAGCTGTGATTGGTTCCTTTTCCATGCAAGTGACGTTGCCAAGAGATTTAAGCTAGGGGTATAATAGTAAAATCAACAGAACCCTAACAAGAAGCCAACGCCGACGAACCCGTGGCTCGCACGTCGTGCCGCACGAGAGAGAGGCGCGTTTGTAGCGCGTATTTAGTCCTCCTCAGTCCCGCCTTTTGCTTTTCACCCTCCGTTATAAAAACTCTCTCTCTCTCTCTTTCTCTAAGAAAATTTCGATTGGTGCTCCGAGAATCTAGGGTTCTGATTCCGCCTCGCCGTCGTCCTCCGTCGTCCTCCGTCGTGAGTTCCGATTTGGTTCGCTGATATTGACTTCATCCGGTACGGATTTTTAAATTGAACTAACCGGTTATGATTCGCGTCAGATCTGGAGTTTTAGACTTAAGCTTTTTTTTTGATCTCCTCGTAGATTAGATCGGTTCTCGATTTACATGACTGCCTGTAATTGCTTGATCTCGTTTAGGTTTGATGCTCTGAGACGATTCGTGGCTTAGATTATTCATTGTGGAATCGAAACAGTGTTAGAGATTGGCGTAATTTCGAATTTTAATCAACTCACTGTTCATGATTTAGCTTATTGAGAATCTGTGATTGTTCTTGTGTATTGATTCTCTTTGGTTTTGTGATTTTTCTGGCAGATACTTTCTACTGGTGCTATTTAGTTATATAGGGAACGATGTATTGAGTTTGAAATGATGGAAGTGGGGTTCTCTCTTATTCACTGGTTGATCAGTTCGGGTGCTGATAGTCCGTTTGTTTTCGGATGGCTTGTAACTGGATCATTTGGGCTTCTGGCTGTTGTCTACACGTTTCTCAAATGGCAGAACAAAGCTTCTTTGAATTGGGTTAAAGCTGCTGCTAGAGAGAAGAAGAAGGTGTGGAAAAGGCTGAGAGTTCCGCTTTCTCATCATCAGTGGACTGACGATTACGGTTGTTGTGGGCCGCAGCCATCCACATGCTGCGTTTGTTTGTATTCTCTTGTACCAGGCCAGAATGTTTCTAACAAGGCAGCTCTGAGTATCCCTGTCCACAGATGTTCTGTGTGTGGTGTGGCAGCTCACTTTTACTGCTCGGGCTCCGCGGCTAAAGACTGCAAATGTGTTGCGCAGGCCGGATCTGACCATGTCCGGCATCACTGGTCTGAGAGATGGGTTAACGTGGATGATAATGCAGACATGTCTGCGTTTTGCTTCTATTGTGATGAGCCGTGCGGGATTCCTTTCATTGAAGCTTCTCCGATGTGGCACTGTCTCTGGTGCCAGCGCCTCGTACATGTCAAATGTCATATAATTATGTCCAAGGAATCTGGTGACGATTGTGATCTTGGCTCTCTCAGAAGGGTAATCCTCTCTCCAGATAATGTAAAAGTCAGTGGAGAAAGTGGTGTGGATGGAGTACTGAGTACTATTACAAACGAGTTGGCATCTATACGAGGGCAGGTGAGGAGAAAGCGTCATAGGGGTAAAAATGGGAATGTCCAGATTATTAGCGGTAAGCTTTTGGAGGATTCAGCCAACAGTCCTGTGAAAAGCGTAGTTAATGGGCTTGTAGTGAAGAAACTACGCAGGGACAGGAGCATTGATTGCTTAAAGAAGGTCTCGGACATGCCTAGTGGCAAGGGAATGCAAAATGGTATGGGGGTACCCAAACGAAGTAAAAATGCTCCTTTAAATTTTCTGAAGAAGTATAGCTTGGTTGATTTACCCCCGGATGCAAGACCGCTTTTGGTCTTTATTAATGCCAAGAGCGGAGGTCAACTCGGCCCCTTTCTTCATAGGAGACTTAATATGCTATTAAATCCAGTACAGGTAACATATGAGCTCCAGCTTGAAATATGAAATTCATACTGTCTTCTAATTTTATTTTATTGGTATTTAATGTTGTTCAGAATTTTTTGCTCTTTAATATCAAGTATGGTGGGTATGATATCACTAAGTGATAATCTTCTTGCTGTATTATAGGTTTTTGAACTTGGCTCTTGTCAAGGGCCAGATGCTGGTCTAGACCTATTTAGCAAAGTGAAGTACTTTAGAGTTTTGGTCTGTGGGGGAGATGGAACAGTAGCGTGGGTGCTTGATGCCATTGAGAAGCGCAATTTCGAATCCCCTCCACCTGTCGCTATTCTCCCGTTAGGCACAGGAAATGATTTATCTAGAGTGTTGCAGTGGGGAAGAGGTGTTTCAGTAGTTGACGGACAAGGAAGTCTAAGAACGTTTTTGCAAGACATTGATCATGCTGCAGTTACAATGTTGGATCGCTGGAGTGTAAAGATTTTAGAAGAGAAAACAGAAAATTTTCCAGCAAAAGAAGGCCATAAGTTTATGATGAATTACCTAGGTACATTAATGAATCATTTATTGTTTTTGGCTTTTGTCTTGGATCATCAACATATAGATAACGTTTGCTTTGTTTAGGTATTGGCTGCGATGCGAAAGTTGCCTATGAATTTCACATGATGCGGCAAGTAAATCCAGAAAAGTTTAGCAGTCAGGTACTCCTGTTGTGTTCATCTTACCTGAACTTGATATACTGAGCACCAGTATGTGGATGATGCTACGTTCAATATTGTCTTTGGTATTGTAGGCATTTGTAGCTTAACCCATCAATAATCCTATTTAAACTAAACAAACAGGTGATATATTTGTTGTGCAGTTTGTAAATAAATTACGATATGCTAAAGAAGGTGCGAGGGATATCATGGATCGAGCATGTGCCGATTTACCATGGCAAGTTTGGCTTGAAGTTGATGGAAAAGACATTGAGATTCCCAAGGTATTGTACTTTAACGAAATTACTCCTTCTTTCCCCCGTTTTGTGTGGTGTGTGTGTGTCTGTGTGCTTAAATGGTTTTTTCCATGTCTCTTTTCTCAATGTTGTACCTTTTTGTTCTGTGCTACTAGTGAAACCACTACTCGTTAAACATATATCGTGTAAAATTTGAACATGGAAGAGCTTAAAATGGCTTTGTAAAAACCATAGCTGACACTGGATTTGATTTTCTAAGAGGCTAACATAACATCGTTGTTGTTGTTGCATCAAGGAACTGAGGTCTCTAATTTTGTTTTATCTTCAGGATTCAGAGGGTCTTATAGTACTTAACATTGGAAGCTATATGGGGGGAGTAGATCTTTGGCAAAATGATTATGAACATGATGACAATTATAGCATTCAGTCTATGCACGACAAGACTCTCGAGGTCGTATGTGTCCGTGGAGCGTGGCACCTTGGGAAACTACAGGTCTGATATCTTCTCAGATTGCTCTTTACATTCTTTCTACCTGATAGGAACTTTTAGCAGTATTCCTCATTCAGTGGGAGGCTAAAAGATTTATATGTGACGGGTGAATCTCTCTTTCAGGTCGGTCTTTCGCAGGCTAGGAGGTTAGCACAGGGGAACGTAGTAAGAATACATGTCTCTAGTCCTTTCCCTGTTCAAATAGATGGAGAACCGTTTATTCAACAACCTGGTAGCTTGGAGATAACTCACCATGGGCAGGTACATCATCATATTCTCACTCTCGTCTATCATATGACTAAATCTTAAGGCTACAAAACCGTATCATGTAATGATGAAGTAAAGGGTGGATTTTGTGTTGCAGGTGTTTATGTTAAGAAGAGCATCAGATGAACCTAGAGGCCATGCGGCAGCCATAATGAACGAAGTGTTACTGGATGCAGAATGCAAAGGAGTCATAAACGCAGCTCAAAAGAAAGAACTTCTTCAACAAATGGCTCTCAATCTCTCCTAGAAGAAGAAGAAGTACAAATTTTGCTAACAAATGTCTTTACCCAACTAGAAAAAAGACCGGGTACGAGATTTTTGCCTTGTTTTAATTTTATTTTCCTCTGGTGTTTGTGAAGAGTGTCATTGTATAGTGTGTGCTCATACTAAAGTCACTACTGAGATTGGCGTCGGAAAAGTGTTAACTAGATGAGAGAAAACTTTGATCATATGCATACAGACTCTGGTCGTCTTTTTTTGGTTACTATACAAAAGCCATGCAGAAGAAAAGAAATGCTTAATTTGCACTCACATCAGCTTCTTTAAAAAGAAAAAAAAACTTGTATCAGCTCCATTCGTATCTTGTCGTATAAGATTCAGTTACGTGTATTGTCCTTCAGAATGGATAGAGTATGAGAGGTGTTTGTTAGGTCAGCACCCAAAGCAAGGACCAGCCTGGCTTGGCTTGGCTTGTCCGTCCATTCAATGTTTGTTACAAGTGGAGAACTAAAACAGCACTTCAATATTTTTTTTAACAGATTCTTCCTCTGTCGGACGTGAATCAAATGAAATGGTAGAATTGGAGATTACACCACCTTAATATTTTGAAAAGTATTAACTTTAGAACAAAATTGAAGTTTATGATAACATTTCACGTAATATGGATTTAGCTCGTATTTATTTTTATATTGTTCGCAGCTTATTTCTAGCTTCTTAATGATTTATCATGCTATATTTATGATTATTCTCTTTTTAATTTTTGGTCGACTCTGGATAAATAAGCTCATTTCCATCCACCCTGTGACCAGAATAAATATTTTCGGAAAAGAACATAATATTTTCAATTTTTATAGCAAAAAAAACACTCTAGAAAAAGTTATAGCCAAAAAGAGACATCATTTTATTTTATATTTATCCAGATAATGCTTTGTATATATTGAGATTTTTGTCTCTAATTATGTACACTTACCATAAAGAATTTTTTTTTTTTTTTGAACTGAATTTTGCATATAAATTAAAAGAGAAAAAGTAGCAAAAGCAGCCAGAAGCCCACTTTAATACAACCCATCCAGAAACTCATTAGAACCTAATTGCCCTTAATAATGAAAGCCCAAAAGGAAAAAAGAAAAAAGAAAAAAGAAAAAAGAAAGAAGCCCAAGCCTCCTTAGTCTAGCAAATGAAAAGAGACGAGAACAAAAGAGGAAAATGAAAAACGAGAAAACCCTAAGCAGAGAAGAAGAAAAAAGGAAATAAAACAGAGGGGGGGGGGGTGATCACGATGGGAACAAGGTGAACCATAGTTGACTCAGATCACTGGCGAGAGCGCTGCGGTGTGGTCGAAGGGATGAGATGCGGTTTCTGATGATGATGGCTATCCGCTTGATGATCCGATCCTGAGAGTGATAAATTCGGCGATGGAGGCGATTGTTGCGTTCCCACCAGAGTTCGTAGATCGTAGCTTGCCAAGCGAGGGTGGAGAGGTAAATCTTCTGCTTGTTCCCGGTCTGAGACAGGAGAGAGTGAGTTGTGTCTTCCCAAGAAGAAGACTGTGGAGTAAGGCCGAGACCTGCAGCAAAATGAGACCAGACAGCTGAAGAGTAGGAGCAAGAGAGAAATAGATGGTTCCTTGATTCGCTTTCTCTATTACAGAGGAGGCACATCGAGTCTGTTTGAAGACCCCAAGACAGCAGCCGATCTCTAGTAGGACTTCGGTTCAGCAACATTAACCAGGCTAGCGTCATATGCTTAGGGACCCCATTCTTGATCCAGATCAGAGAGTACCATGGCACGTTGGGGAGTGGTTCAAGCAGAGAGCGGTATACTTGAGCACTTGAGAATGATTTTTGCGCTTTGCCATTGACGAGCCACAGGGGAGAGCTTGGAGAGTCAGAAAGGGAGATCGTTGTGAGATGGATGAGTAGTTCTTCAATTTCCGGAGATCTCGCAGACTGGATTCTCCATCCATCGTCTCTCCAAACATCTATCACCATGGCGCTAAGCGGGACACCGGTGAGACGAGGCCCATTGTTACCCACAAAAGCAATGAGCTTTCCAAACTTAGTCCAGGGATCGCTCCAAAAGCTAATGCCTTCACCATCTCCCGGGACAATCCGGAACCATTGCAAGACTGTATCTCTCTCAAGCAGAATCTGTTTAAACAACCAGGTATGGCTTTGTCTCGGTTTCATTTGCCAAAAGCTTTCATCTTTGATAACATTGTCTTTCATCCATGATGCCCAAATAGATTCCGACCGAAAGAGGAGCAGCCAGAGAAGTTTGATGGTGCAAGTCCTATTCCATAGTTCCAGGTTACGGAGACCGAGTCCACCTTGCTGCTTTGGATGCGTGACCTTCTCCCATGCGACCCGAGCGACGTATTTTCCTTCAAGAGTGCCTTTCCAAAGGAAGGCATTGCACATTTTGTCGATGGCATGGATGCATTCTTTCGGTAAGACAAACGCCCCACACCAGAAGTTAGATATTCCTGCAATAACTGTCGAGATAAGAACTTGCCTTCCGGCAAAAGAAAGATATTTTGATGTCCAAGCATTTATCTTATTTCTTATTTGTTGCAGCATAGGTTCGCAGTTGGCCATTGAGAGCTTCCTGGAATTGAGGGGTAGGCCAAGGTAACGGACGGGCAGGGAGCCTAGAGAAAAGCCAGTCGCTTGAGTGATCGAGGCTGCTTCTTCTTCCGAGAGGCCGCTTGTGAAAACGCTTGATTTCTGTACACTGATGGCGAGGCCAGAGAAAGCTTCAAAGTTCTGAAGGACCTGGATGACTCCTTGCACCGAGGACAGCGAGCCATCAGTGAAGATGAGCAAATCGTCGGCAAAGCACAGGTGGGTAAGCTTCGAGTCTTGACAGTTCGGGTGATAGCCTATTAACCCTGTTTCAGCCGCTTCGTTTAATCTTTGAGAAAGAGTGTTCATGACTATCCCAAACAGGTACGGGGAAAGAGGGTCACCCTGCCGGAGTCCTCTTGTACCATCGAAGTAACCGTGAAGCCTGCCGTTAATACCCACCGAGTAGGAGGGTGAGGAGTAGCAAGAAGAGAGCCATTGGATATAGTCGTTGGGTAGATTCAGCGACTGCAGGCACGCGAGCAGATAGTCCCATCTTACTGAATCGAATGCTTTGGCAATGTCAATCTTCAAAGTAAGTTTCTTTTGTCCTCTAGATAGGTGATAGCCTGAGACAATTTCTGAAGCAAGTAGGCAGTTCTCTGTTAGTAGGCGGCCCTGAATGAAAGCTGTTTGGTTAGGAAGGATGATAGAGGGGAGTAGGGGTTTAAGGCGGGCTACAAGTAATTTAGAGATCACTTTGTAGAGGGTATTACAGCAGGAGATTGGTCTGTAGTCTTTAATGATGGAGGCTCCGGGGAATTTAGGTAAAAGGGTGAGGATAGTGGCGTTTGTGGTTTTAGGTAGGTAAGAGGTTTGAAAGAAAAGGGTGATGGCTTTTATAATTTCCGGTCCAATGAGGCTCCATGTTGCTTTGTAAAAACCTGAAGTATACCCGTCAGGACCAGGACTCTTATTTGGGTTCAATCGAAACATGACCTTGGTAATTTCTTCTGGTGTAGGGATTTTGGAGAGCAGAGCAGCTTGGGCTAGCGAGCAAGAGAAACGATCAGACCGAATCATATTCGCTACTTGGAGTATCATCGCCATTGTTGTGTTAGGAGTTTCAGGTCCAAGGATGCTGCAGAAGTGATTGACAGCAAGAGTACCTATAGCTTCAGGTGTGGTGGCTTCGATTCCCAAAGCACTTATCATTATAGTGATAGAGTTATAGGCTTTCCTTGCTTTGGCTACTTTGTGAAAGTAGCTAGTGTTTAAGTCGCCACATTGCAGCCAGTGGATTCGAGATAGTTGTTTGAAGTATTCCTCCTCTACCCGTTTTAGCAGGTGAAGCTTAGCCGAGATTTCTTTTTCTGCTGTGAAGTTCAAAGAGTTTGGTTGCTGGAGAGAAAGTACCTGCGCATCATTCAACAAACGGTTAGTCTCACTCACTCTTTTCTGTATATCTGAAAAAATTTCTTTGTTGAGCTTCTTGAGCTCTCTCTTTAACTCTTTTAGCTTAACACTCAGAGACTGAAGAGAGTGAATCTCGTTTTCTATGCAAATCCAGGTATCAGCAACTAGGGATAGGAAGTCAGGGTGGAGGGTTAGGTAGTTGAAAAATTTGAAGGGCTTTGATCCAGCAAGGGGGAGCGGGGCGTCAAGGGTAATATGGCAGGGGGAGTGGTCTGAGATGTCTGGAGCAAGGAAGTTAGCAATGCTACGGGGGAATGAGTCAAGCCATGCTTCATTTATCAATGCCCTATCCAGTTTCTTGGCAATTGGATCTTCAGGACGCTTGTTGGTCCATGTAAATAGTTCGCCATGGTAACGAAGGTCTCTGATTTCAAGTTGGCTAAGGCAAGTATTAAACGCCGCCATAGGAGGAGAGATGACAGAGAAGGTAGGGTCAGAGTGCTCATCAGGATGGGTAATCTCATTGAAATCCCCTCCCACTAGCCAGGGCTGATCTTCAAGAGCCAGCGAAGATTGAATCTGAAGAAGCTCGACCCAGAGTTCATTCCTCTCCTCAGCAGTATTGGCAGCGTAGACAGCGGTGAAATAGAAGGTAACAGCGGCTAAAGATTCCACTCGACAGGTCATAGATTGGCGGGATTGATGAAGTATCACAACGTTAAGGTGCGGTTTCCAGATGATGATGATACGACCATCATGATCCGATTGGTGATTGGAAGCAAAGGACCAGTTTGGACAAAGGGAGTTCAAAACAGCGGGCAAGTTTGATTCTTTAATATGGGTTTCTAAAAGGGTACCTAGACTAGAATGATGAGAATAAAGCCACCTCCGAAAATTAGAATGTTTATCAGGTTCGTTAATGCCTCTGACATTCCACAAAAATAGGTTTTCTGACATAAAAATATTTAATGGGTTGGTTTCACTCCTACAGGAAGGAGCGATCCCTCGGTGGGGAGAGTATTAGGAGCAAGGGGAGGGTTTAGAGAAGGGGAGGGAGGCGGGTCCAAATCTAAAGGGGCAAAAGGGTTAGCGGAAAGAAGGAAACGTGATTCAGGGAAGGGAAGAGGAGGAGGGGTTTTTCTGGAGGGGATGGGTTTTATAGGCTTTGGATGATGGATAGCAGGTAAAGCAACTAAATGAGAAATTTGCTTAGGCTGCAGCAAGAGGGGATCATGGTTGAAAGAAACAGAGAGGCTAGGGGAGGGTGGGGATGAAGGCAGGGATGGTTCAGGGAGGTGAGGGCGGGGAGAGGAAGGAGGGGAGATAATAGAGCCATCGGGATCAAGACAGAGAGAGGTAGAAGCCATGGGGTCTATTGATTCTGTAGGCACTACTACAGTAGCTTGAGTCAAGGCTGAAGAGTCCGAAGGAGACTGAGAAACGGGGATTATAGGAGGGATAGGAGTCTCCATTGCAGGTGCAGAAGAAGAAGGAGCGGCGTTTTTCGTGGAATCAGTAGTTTGCTTTCGTCTCCATACACCTGAAGGGCAGTGAGTTTGAAGATGTCCTAAGTCACCACAGCAGGTACAGATGGGGGGGACCCAAGGGTATTCAATGGATACAGTGACCACATCTCCATTTTCCCTTTCCAGCTCACCGAATTTAGGTAGGGGTTTAGTGACATCCACTCTGCACTTTACCATAAAGAATTTCAACGCCTTTTTTGCCAAAAAGAAAACAATCAATGCATGGATTTTCAAATACAAAAATAGTAGGTTTTTCTAATTCTGCTAGATTATACGGATATTTTAGTCAACATATTATTAAATTTTTCGAAAAGAAAATAAATATTTTGACTAGAAAGATTGCATTATCTATTCAAAGTATTTGGAAAAAACTAAAATAAAACGGTTATTAAATATGAAGTCAAGATTTTTTTCAAAAATTAGAAAATAATATTTCAATCCAAAAATTTATAAATCATTTAATACTTATCATCATCGTTTTGTTTGCGAAATATGGACAGTTTTGTTTTCTCGAGTAAACGTTATATAAAGTGAAAAGAAACAAAATAAAAAGAATCTTAAAAGAAAAAAACCACTCAGCTCTCCGCACCATGTATAGTGGGAAGAACTCTTTTTCGAATCTGAACGTCTTTTAAGCTCAAAAAAGACGAGCATTCCCCAGAAAGACATCCTGTCACCTAATCCCCGGAACTCGAGGAAGAGGAAAGAACCCAGATATGAACAAAGATTTGGTTTTCTAAAGGTTCCAACTTTTTTTCTTGCCCAGATTTAACAGAGGTTTGCTCACTCAAAACCCCCTATAGATTCATATTTTTTTTGTTTTCCTCGCCAAGTTTATTGAATCTGCTCAGATTTGCATGTGGTTGATCTCTCATTTTGCATATAGTTTTAGATCTTGATGTATGTCTCTTCTGTTTTAGTCGGTGGCCCATGAGTCCACGAGAGAACGAAACTGCTGTTTCTTTGTCTTTTTTTCATTAGGTGTCTCTCCATTAAATTCAGTGGTGGAGATTTGGTAGTGAGCTTAAAAATATTTAACTTAATGACTGCTTAAAAATAAAATAAAAGTAATGGATGATGATGCTTCATGCTCTGCTTTCAATTAAACTGGTTGGAGTAATAGTTGCTTAATCTGGTTCTGTTAAAAACAAAATAAATAATCAATGGCTGCTTTAATCTGCTTCTGTGTATATATTATATTTTGTTTATTTTACTTGTTAGTGGTTTCTTTCGTTTGGATTTGCTGCTGCTGTAACTATCCTGCTCAGTTACAACCTGCAGAAACAAAATTTATAATGGTTTCAGACATCAGTTATTATTGTTGTCATGCCTTTTGGTCACTTTCCTTTTGTTTTGAATTGATCTCAGCATCTCGCCATGTTTTTGGCTCTTCTAGTATCTGAAAGGTTGGGTGCATAAACTGAGTATAAATATTCTCACTCAAGTTTATCATATTCTCACTTTAAGCATGATACCTTGATCACTAATGATTGTTCCTTTTTGAATGTAAGATTGTTTGTACTCACCTTTTCTTGTCTTTGTTAAAAGTGGATATGTGCTTGTTTCATTTTATGTTTGTGACATCTTTTTAATGTTTTCACTGCAGGAGCGCGTTTTTGAAAGAACGCAACATACGCAATCTCTCTCTTACTTGTTGTCTTGCAGAGTGTTTCTCTTTCAGTGTGATTCCAAACTACAGTAAAGTTATTTTTAGTTCTATTGGATCTTGAGTTGTTTTGTTCAAATAAAGGTCTTATCAATGTCTGTAAAGTAGATATTCCTAGGAATTAAACATCTACGTGAACCTTTTGTGGTCTTGTGATCCTGTCTTGATGGGTAAAGAGAATCAGTTGGAGACAGCAAACTGTGGAGTCAATGATCACGATTCTCCACCGATCAAGAACGAGGAACTAGCTGCCGTGGCGCGTTACAGTACAGACAGTGACTCAGGGTTACCGACTTGTCGTGTATGCCATTCTGCAGAATCCGACAAACGAGGAGATACTGCCTTAGGGTTCTTGGGGATCACTGCTACAGTTCTTAAAACCGAAACAGTTGATGATGATGATGATGATGCTGCTGAGCAGAAGAGTTCCATTGATGATGATATCGAAATGGGAATGGTGCAGCACCAGGATCCATTGATTGAGCTTGGATGTTCTTGCAAGAACGAGCTTGCTTTGGTACACTACGCTTGCGCGCTCAAATGGTTTCTCAACCACGGATCAACCGTGTGTGAAATCTGCGGGATTGCTGCTGAGAATATAAAAACAGCTGACTTCAACAAAGTGGTCATTGCCTTGAGAGATCACACCGCCCTAAGAGCTGATGGTGGAGGAGATCTAAACTCTGTCTTACCTACAGATGAAGCTGCTACCGTTCGAAGGCAAAGACTAGGTGAGATATCTTCATGGTTTGGCCCCCATGCCCTGAATAACAACAGCAGTAGCTCTGCTGCAGCTTCTCAGGCTATGCCTGAGCAACCTTTAGGTGCTGTGAACTTTGGTGTCTTGCCTATGGAGAACCGTGCGACTAAATGGGCTGTGGAAGGTACTGGGATTCTACTTGCTACCGGTTTGCTTACTGTTACTTTGGTCTGGATCATTGCTCCTCGTGTTGGAAAGGTATGTCATCAATCAAACCGTGTATCTAAGTTATTACTTCCTCCCCCCTGCTCCGTTTCGTATTAACTGTCATTCTAGAGTAAAACTGTAACAAAATAAATGTCATTTTAGTCTTAATTTGCATGGAAAACCAATATCTAATTTGAAACAATATAAGATTAGTTTGTTCATTAATGGTTCTTTTGATTCAGGAGACTGCTAGGAGTGGACTTCATATCCTTCTTGGTGGTCTATGTGCTTTAATAATAGTCATCTTCTTCAGATTTGTAAGTAAAAAAAAAATCATCTCAATTTTTACATATTTTTTCATTGGCTTTTTTTAGTAAATGCTAAAAAAAAAAAAACTTGAAAACAGGTTGTGCTCACAAGGATCAGGTATGGTCCTGCACGCTACTGGGCAATCTTATTCATCTTCTGGTTTCTTGTGTTTGGTATTTGGGCTTCTCGTTCCAGTTCTCACAATAACTCTTGAATCCATCTTCTTCATCATCTCTCTGCCCTCTCTTTCTCTCTCTCTGCTTATAAGTCTTTGTAAACCTTCTCTTGGAGATAAAAATGTACATTTTGTTTCATCAAAAGAAAAATAAACCCATACTGATGATTATGATGAATTACTTGTATGACCCATCTTGGTTTCCGGGTCAGGATCCGACACCGAGTTCTAAATACTCTGTGAAAGCTCCAGACTCTGCTCTTTACAGTTTTACCCCTGTGGAGCAAAACTCCAGTTCAAGAACGGTTTCTGCTCAGGCGGGTCCTCGAACATAGCGGCGAAGTCGGAGTGATACGGAAACTGAGGGACAAAAGCGTCATTTTGCAGCAAGGAGCCGAACACGGACGCGTCAAACGCTACGCCCTCAACAAGATCATCAACCCACTTGGACTCGCTTTGAACCTCGGATGAACACGTGACGTCCGGTGAAATCACGTGACTTGAGCATTTCGAATCCGACGTGGTCGTAGTAGTAGTCATCATCATCGCCGTCTCTTTCTCATCCGCCGGATAATACTTCTCCATCGTTCCTTTCTTATTGTAAATCCGACATAACACCCAATCATCAAGCTGCAAAAATTTCCCGACAAGATCCAAAGACGGTTAAAATCAGTTAATAAAGCGTGATATCACGGCCCATTTATAGTATAAGGCCCATTTAAAGCCCAATTACAGAACGTACTCTTAAGTTGTTCTTCTTTTTGGAAGAAGCAGAGCGGTCGACATTAGCGAGACGATACTCGTGCATGATCCAATTCGTCTTCACACCTTTAGGAGCTTTCCCCGCGTAGAAGACGAGCGCTTTCTTGATCCCTAACTTCTTCGGTTTACCGATTGGTTTATCAGCTCCCGTCGCTTTCCAATAACCGGTTCCCGCTGCCCGGTTCGGACGTGAACCGTTTGGGTATTTTCGGTCTCGGTGTGAGAAGAAGTACCATTCTTTCTCTCCGTACAAAGCCATGTCTGAAACAAAATACAAAAATTCGAATTTTTATTTAAAATCAATAAAAACTTAAATTGAACTAGAGCAGATCGTGTAATAACCTGGAAGCTCCCATGGATTGAACTTGTACAGATCGATCTCCGCGATCACCGGAACGCTGATCGGCTCCGACGCGCATCTCCGGCAGAGATAGAACTTGACTAGCTCTTCGTCCGTCGGGTGAAATCGGAATCCCGCCGGTAAATTTAGCTCCGCCTTCATTTTTTTTTTTTTTTAATCGGAGGAGAACAGACTGAGTCCATGGAGGTTTTATAGGAGAAGAGGTTCATGAACCACACGTGGGTCATTTGATTTCCCGACACGTGTGACGGAACCAACCGCTTTCTCTTCAACGTTGACCGCGCAGCCACACGTGGCGAGGAATAGTTGGGTAGAGAGAATGTGATGTCATTGCTTCCGTCACCCGCACGAACCTTTTATCAGCTGCTTCTCGGTGTATGCTTGTGCACGCTGTTCTCTGGTCAGTATACATTTTGTGGCTTGTGAGTGGACTGTGAAGAATACTACGGTGCGCTTTCACGCACCAGATGCATAGAATGTTACCTCATCGCCTATGTCACTGCGATGACGGCATCTTAGTTGCACGCCGGCTTATTTACGCAAGTCATAAAGCTGGAAGATGCGACAATCGACAGTTTCTTTGACTTACATTTCCACATTAAATCACACTTTACAGGAGCATCGAGTATTAGTATAAAGTTATTAATTTATAGTGGAAGAATGTTGTTTAGTATGTTACAAATGGATAATGGATTCTAATAGACTTTTAAGCAGAGAAACAATATTAAAACAATGCATAAAATCAAGTAGGATAACAAAATAATCAGCATAACATGCCAAAAGGGTAGTGTGCATTCGTTAAGCTGATCTTACTGTTTCTTGAACTTTGTAAATGGTTATTTATAAATAAACTAACCTAAATATTTTTTTATTTATACATAGCTAAAGCAGCCAGATGTACAGGCCCAGTTTAAGGGCTTTGAGGAAAACTTGACACCCATTTTAAGGCCACTTTTATCTTAACGTGAACGTGAAGGCTGCGTAGGGGCAAGTCCTGTCTTCCAAGTTCCATTTTCTCTGTCTTACACGCTAAACCCTGAATCACTTTTCCAGAATCATGTTGTCTAGGCTTCAACTTTCCCAGAAATTATGCGTATTGACAAACTTTTTTTGACAAACTTACCCTTCATTTACTAGTCAATACTACTAATCCCTTCTTCCTTTTCTTTGGCTCATAGGTACACCGATTAGACCAACTTCATCTAATACGAGGATGAGAATCTAAAACAATTGATTAGATACTAATTAATGTTTTCTTGCTAGTTAATGTTAAAGTGATAGATGAAGTTATCAAACTCTTAGAAACTCATCAAATAAATTCTCATATGAGACTTTTCAAAAAATTATTGGATGAATATCTAAGA
>NW_026617249.1:0-18336 GCF_000801105.2 Raphanus sativus | reverse complement strand
TGAATAACTTATTATGAAAATAATGTGTAGTAAATGTTGTAATAGACATGAAGAAGATAAAATCATTAAGAAGTTTTAGTAATTTTATTTCAGATATGTGATATTAAATATAAGATATATATTTTGGAGTCTCGTTTTAAAAAAATGAGTATTCAGTTTTTTTCTCACTTTGGATCTGCAGTTATAGTAACAAAAAATTTCAGAAAATAAATATGCATATAACCCTAAATTATAATTTTCTGTATAGAACAAATTAATTACATAATTATATATATATATAAGATTTTAATAAAGAAAACAAAACTAAATAATTAGTTTTTAACTTATTGATCAATATATATCGATAATATAAAGAAAAAAATCTTTTTGTTAACGCTGCTTAATCTTGTTAATATAAATTATGAGAAACATTACATAGACGTATCTACAGTTAACAATTCTACATGTTTTAAGAGGATCTGCGTCTGACTACACTATCATGAGCTGTTTCATAAAATCCAAATGCTGAACATATCCTATAAACTTTTTTGCCAATAAACTAATAATTCGCTTTCTCTCAAACACGAAACCTAGACTACATAGTGTAAAAACATTAATCTTTAGTCAAACATGAATTACTGGGACTTCCTTACAAAATTAGCTAATCAAAGGAAAATAATAAGATTATTTTTACAACTCTCTCTTGCTTAGAAATAAAGAGAAATACTTACATTTATTATAAAATAATCAGTTGTATTTTCAGTTTTTTATAATCCGTTTAAAAAAGATTTAAAATACTATTTTCTTTCATAACTGTTTTGTCCTGATTTTTAAAAATGAAAATTAGAATTCCTTTAAAAGGAAAATTATACTCATACAGCTTATACAATTTTATTTGTTTATTATTTGAAAAAGGAAAACTACTATTAAATAATTACTAATATAAAATTCATTTTCATTTACAATACTTTGTTTAAAACTTAAAAATGAAAAACACTATTAAATAACTATTATAATTCTATTTTTTCATGGTTTAATATAACGATGAACATATTCTATAAACCTTTTCGCCAATAAACTAATAATTTGCCTTCTGTGAAACTCAAAACATATACCACATAGTGTAAAAACATTAGCCCTTACTCAAACATGAACTCTTGGAGCTTCCACAGAACATTAGTTAATTATAAAAAATAATAATGTTTGTTTTTACAACTCTCTTTTGCTTAGAATTTTAATAAGGGAAAAATATTTAGATTCTTTTTAAAAAACAAAAATAGTCTTTTGTATTCTCAGGTTTTTATAATTCATTTAGAAAAAAGTTTAAACTACTATTTCTTTCATAATTCTGTTTTTCATGATTTTTTAAAAAGGAAATTATAATTTAGTAAAAAAGAAAATTATTTTCATGTAGATTATACAATTTTATTTTTTATTATTTAAAAAAGGAAGCTTACTATTAAATAACCATTATTACTTAACACATGTCATAATCTTAAATATACAATTGCCACGAGTCGCGATCATGTTAATTAGTAACTTTGAAGAACCAAGCTTAGAAAAAAGTTTAAACTACTATTTCTTTCATAATTCTGTTTTTCATGATTTTTAAAAAGAGAAATTATAATTTAGTAAAAAAGAAAATTATTTTCATGTATTATACAATTTTATTTTTATTATTTAAAAAGAAAGCTTACTATTAAATAACCATTATTACTTAACACATGTCATAATCTTAAATATACAATTGTCACGTGTCGCGATCATGTTAATTAGTAACTTTGAAGAACCAAGCTTAGAAAAAAAGTTTAAACTACTATTTCTTTCATAATTCTGTTTTTCATGATTTTTAAAAAGGGAAATTAATAATTTAGTAAAAAAGAAAATTATTTTCATGTAGATTATACAATTTTATTTTTATTATTTAAAAAAGAAAGCTTACTATTAAATAACCATTATTACTTAACACATGTCATAATCTTAAATATACAATTGCCACGTGTCGCGATCATGTTAATTAGTAACTTTGAAGAACCAAGCTTAGAAAAAAAGTTTAAACTACTATTTCTTTCATAATTCTGTTTTTCATGATTTTTAAAAAAGGAAATTATAATTTAGTAAAAAAGAAAATATTTTCATGTAGATTATACAATTTTATTTTTATTATTTAAAAAAGGAAGCTTACTATTAAATAACCATTATTACTTAACACATGTCATAATCTTAATATACAATTGCCACGTGTCGTGATCATGTTAATTAGTAACTTTGAAGAACCAAGCTTAGAAAAAAAGTTTAAACTACTATTTCTTTCATAATTCTGTTTTTCATGATTTTTAAAAGGGAAATTATAATTTAGTAAAAAAGAAAACTATTTTCATGTAGATTATACAATTTTATTTTTTATTATTTAAAAAAGGAAGCTTACTATTAAATAACCATATTACTTAACACATGTCATAATCTTAAATATACAATTGCCACGTGTCGCGATCATGTTAATTAGTAACTTTGAAGAACCAAGCTTAGAAAAAAAGTTTAAACTACTATTTCTTTCATAATTCTGTTTTCATGATTTAAAAAAAAGGAAATTATAATTTAGTAAAAAAGAAAAATATGTTCATGTAGATTATACAATTTTATTTTTATTATTTAAAAAAGGAAGCTTACTATTAAATAACCATTATTACTTAACACATGTCACAATCTTAAAGTTATAGTTGCCATGTGTCGCGATCGTGTTAATTAGTAACTTTGAAGAACCAAGCTTTATTAATAAGATACTACTATCAATGTTTCCAAATAATACAATAATTAATCTTAGTTATTTTATATCTATCATTTTCTCTTTAAAATTTTGTAGAAATGTCATAATTTCATAAATTGCAAATAGTGAACTTTAAAATTTCGATTATAAGATTACAAATTATGAAACTATTACAATTTAAATCCAATTAGATTACATATCGGTCATCCATCAGTTCAATCGGTTAGTCTCGGGTTTTAGTGATTTTTTTAATATGAATATTTTAAAAACATAAATTGAATTGTCAGATCTCCAGATTAACCGGTATAATTACAATCGGGTTGAATTTAAAAATACTGATTTAAATACAAAAATATTTTAAATACACACTCTTTAAAAATAACCAAAATATTTGTTAAATTATTAGTGAAATTTTTCATCGTAAAATATTCCGCGCTTCAAAAGCGCGGATCAAAATCTAGTTATATATTAAATGATAATCATGCAAGACCGTACTTTATTTATTTCTGTTCTTTGCAAATAAATATCTCCCATGTTAGCTTTTTATGGTAGAGGTTACTACAAAATTAGAAAACATAATAATTAATAAGTCGTAATCAATTATAGAAATTTGTCATGTGCCGGGGACAATATTTGCCGGTACGAGACCTAAAAACACATGATGATCAGATCTACCGACTTCAATAGTATATCTCCTAATTAAGTGGTTTTATAGTTAACATTCTATCTCTTAGATCTACCTGGAGAAACATAATTGATAATCAGTTGGTTCATGTATACAGTACCATGCTATACGTACATACGACAAATACAATCTAAGGTTCTTTTGGTTATAAAAAAGGATATCGTTTTGTGGACTTAAGAGTCAATGTCAAGAGTAGAGTTCATAATCAATTTTGAGTTGGCTACCTCTTCTTCTTTTTTTCTGCTAAAATGAGTTGGCTAAATTTCAGCTGAACTATCTTCTGACCGTTCTATTTTTTTGGTAGATCGGTATTTTAACTATTGCACGCAATACATTTTTTTTTTTTTTTTTTTTTTTTTTTTTTTTAAGGAAATATATATTAAATCTTCCCAATTGGGCATCATTACATTTTATAACCAGAATAGAATTAAAGTAAAAGACGGTACAACCATTGGAGCAATACATCTCCGCACTTGTAGAATACTATTGTCTTTTACAGTATAAACTATAATCTTATAAATTTTAGACGTGCGATCGTGGACGCGTGGGTCGAGCTTCAATCGTATAGAGGCATTTTGTAGCAGAGATTGTGGGTTGGCTTGCGCGCTTAATCAAACTTGATTTTCTTAATCCCACAAAAGCATTTCCTCTTTACTTAAAGCCCTAAATTTTTGGTGCGTTACTACTCGCATCCATTATTTTTCCGGTCTTGTATCCAATTGGTCAAACTAAACGTTAACATCTTCATGTCGATCGACACTATAGAAAAGAATATACCAAATTGGTGTAACCAATTTCTCTGGATATTCTTTAAAATTCCACCAGTCTGAAAGATGTATGTTAGACTTCGAAATGTAGTACAAAATTCTCTCCAAGGTTTAAGGTTCCTTTATATTAGGTGTACATATATACTCATTGTATTCTACTTACTACACCTGTGAGGCTGACTTAGACTACGATATATAATATGTACATGTATAGCAAGTAGAATACAATGAGTACAGTATATATGTACACTTTCATACAAAGTTACAATTATGTAAGGTTTGGGATTAGACTTTTGATTCAAGAAAAAGAGTGTAAAAAGAAAGGAAGGAGAAGCTTTGAACGAACGATTAAAGAAAAGAAGGAAACAAAACCTTCCGAACTAAAGAGGTGATTGAAAACGTTTCTAGTTGTTATAGCTCACAGGCGAAACAAAGATAATCTTTTGTCAGCTAATATCATGCATTTTTTTTCGTATTGCAAAGGTTAGGTATTCAAAAGGTTGTCCAAACCATAATTTGTCGTCGTCAACTATATTAGTATGATAAAGTAGGGCAAAAATATCATTAGAGTTCCGTAAGTGACTTTCCAAATTTGATTAGTCTTTTAGTGAGCCCCAACAATTGACCATAATATCAAATCATGCTACGAATGTAATGGTGATTTAAAGAAATTTTTATTTTCTAGATAAACTTTGATAACTTTGTTTCCCTTGATATCTTTATTCTTTCATTATTGTTTATAGGTCTAACTGATTTTAATATTTTAGATTAGGATAATTTTTGTTAAGATTTTTTTTTTTTTGAGCAACTATTTTTGTTAAGATATATCAGCGTATTTCGTCAAATTTCTCATAACAGATTTGATTATAGGCTTTCAGGGCTTCTGTTTCCTCAGCAAGTTAGTTTAGATTAATTGGGCTACATAACATTAACATTTGAATGGGCCTCTAACTAGGGGTATAGATATCATCTTCCAAAATTGGGCTTCTGACTTACCACCTTATTGGGAACTGCCTCGAATGCTTTAAATGGTTGATGAGAGAGGTGTTGCAATGTCTGAGAATATCACCTCTTTCTGCCTCCAGTGTCGCTCAGTGAATCAGAGAGGATAGCAATTCAAATTCTCGACGCTCTTCAAATTGCTTGAACATATAAACAATCATAGAATACGTGTGTTTAACTCTTCTGACAGCAAAAAAAAAAAAAAAACTCTTCTGACAGCATCTACAATATACAAGGTTCTTGTTTATATACCTTCTTTTAAAGGTTTCTCCTGTGTCAAAGTACCAGTGATCATCCTCCATATAAAATATTTAATCTTTGGTGCTATTCATAACTTAGATGTCTTTATGCTTGAGAAATATGTTACCGTTTAGAGGATCAACTCTTTGATTTGTTTTTCTTCGCTACGTCGTGTTATAGATTTCTATATGAAAGAACGAACGTCTCTTCTTATCCTCAGTAGCAATCTGAAATTTTTCGTCTCAATAACATCTCACATCCTTAGTCATTAAACATTCTGGATTGTGCATTAGTCTCGAAACTTGCGTTACAAGGAAAGTTAGATTGAAACTTTCGAAATCTCTAAAAATTAAATAGTCTGGTCTTGCGAAAACTCCTGAGCTCGATCTTCATCATCAGCAACAACACGCTCTATCTCAGACGTTTTCACTGTATTTTCGGAGGACGAGTTGGAATCATTCTCTGTGAATTCCTTCTATATTTCTTCCACCATGGGCTTCCATAAACTCGCACACGCATTTTTACAAACCAGTTTGAATTCTTCTGTGAATTCCCTCTTTTCTTTCACCTTTTTTTTGTTATTTGGTTTTCATGACGGTTGAGCCAACATATGGTGAGAGGTCAAGATCTGGTGGTGATAGTGTGTTTTTGACTTTGGGTGGATATTTACGAGCATGCCATCCCCGGAGCTGAACTAGAATATGTGAACCCTGGGAGTCGCCAGTACAGGATAAGTTCTTCACAGTTGGTGCATGATTTTGTATCTTGAAGAAGAAAGCAATGGATGGGGGATGAATAAGGAGTAGGTGTCATGTGAGTTATGTTATGATTAGTCTCAATTCTGTAGTTGAAGAAAGTTTGTCAGAGATTATGATTTTTTTAAACATATTTTTATAAAAAAAAGAATCTTTTGTGTATGAAAATATAAGTGACGTTAGGTCAGCGGGACCAAACACAATATGGGTGGAATGAACTTTGAGAACTGCGGAGGTGAACATTAATCCTTGTTTTCTGTAATTAAACGCATGCGGTATGGAATTAATAATGTTTGTTTAGAGGTAGTCATGAGCTAATATTTAATCATATCTAAGTCCAATTTTTGTTTTTTATTTTGGAAGGGATGAACGTAAAATTGTGTATCCAAAACTATGTGATAAAATAAATTGCAATAAAACATTTAAAATTCATTAAAGACCAATTTGATTAGATTAAAAATTCATCAATATGTTTTGTGAATAAATTGCTTATCAAGACGTTAATTTTTGTGTTTCATATTGAATCAGGAGTATTCCATGATTTATTTATTTCGATATGAGATTTAAAACTCTTGTGGAAACTTCAAAAAGGAGTTGAAAATTCAATGACTAAAAGCACTCCCAATAGGAGTTCTTTCTCTTGATTCTATAAACACACATATATATATATATATATATTTTTTTTTTTGAGCAAAAGTATATATATAATTACCAGGGTTCTAAATATTTTGGGTTGGATTTTTAAAACCTAAAAGCAAGAACCCCCTCTGTGGGGGTGCTTTTAGTAAGCTAATATAATCTCATTAATGCCTTCTCATCCATTAATTGCAATGTTGCATGATAACCAAACCATATATTTAGTGATGAAAGTGACATGCACTTCACCAAACTCACACTCAAAGACTATAGAACCGTTTACTACATAACATATCTTCAAACTTTAATTATAACTTGGACTGTTAGTCTTAAGGTATATATATCGTACATCTCATAAAGTCGGCATCTATATAGTCTCCATGATATGAATCGTATCAGTTGGGAATAAGCTTGAAAGGAGGCCTGACGAGCCTTGGTGTAGGACTGAAGTGACCATAGTCTCTTGAATTCATCCTCAGTATTCTCTCATGTTCATGAATCCTTCTTTCCACCAACTGTCCACATATAACATACTTATTCACCAGCATATCATATGAATTATATTTTGCTTTAGGAATAATGACCATAAATATACAACGCATGTTAGTTGGCAAATATAAATGACTAACCTCCTGATTAATATCGTCTTGGCTATAAATTAGAATGGATGGTCGGCCTACAAAAAAATTGTTTAGAAATGCACATGTGAAGCACAAGTATTAATCTTACTTTCTAAAAGAGTGAGCAAATAATACGCACACGGAGCTGCGGTGAAAAGCTGCAAACAAAGTATATATAAATATGGAGAGAGAGGGGTAAGACACAAACCTGCAGAAGAGAGAGCAAAAGCTGAAACAAGAAGAAAGACGAAACTTAGTTTCTTCATTAGTGGCAATAAACCCATCTTCTTCTCCTTTCCTCTGTGAAAAAGTTACGTGTTTGATGTTCTCTTACACACCTTGTCAAAAAAGAGAAACTCATGGGTTTGGTTTATCACCATATATATAATCTCTAAGGAAATGACACTATTACAAGTTAACTCCGCTTTAGATAAAAAATAACCTTTAGAGGTTATAAGTTTGTGTGTTAATAATGAGACTGCACTAGTCATAAACCAATATTTTAAAATAGCACTATTTGATTTATTAATCATCTTATTATTAATGCAAATATCTCCCAATGCTTTTTGGGTTTATTTATCAATTCTTCATGGAAATGGTGGGATTGAAGAAAAAGTTGAAAGGAGACCACCTTCCTGTTGTTGGCCACGATAAGTCTAAAGAAGTTAGTGGATTAATTATTTAATATGAGTAGATTTGTTTGTTTTTTTAATTTGTAGAAAAACAACATTCATAACAACAACAAACCATCATAATGGTATAGAATCCGTGAAGACTAGATATATAACGTATCGGTCAATCATGACGCCTAGTAATTGGTATTAGTATCATCTTACTAGTGGCATCACTCGGATATAGATATGATACTATTTCTCTACTATTTATGTTGCTGAATACAAGAAACCGTTTCACTCTTGAGTAATATTGTAAAGAGTATCATAATCTTTTTAAAGTAAGTATATATATTAACATATGCGAAGTCTCAAATACAAATGGATTACTGATTGAGATCATGGGAAGAGAACAAAGTTGTTTGAACTTTGCTTTAGTGGATTGATTCGTCACTGTAATTAATTCTCGACGTATTATCATATTGGCTACACTTAAAATAGGATGTAAAGATGGTGTAGTGGATGATGACCGTACTCTCACCATTCTGAATTTCAGTTTTGATATGCCGCAAATATTTTACTGAGCTAGTAAGTATGAACGCACATCCTTACACAAAAGAAACCTACTATTTTTTTTTTTTGACTCGAAAGCATGATTTAGAGTTTATAATATGAATGTAGGATAACTCATCAGGTACAGGCCAAGGATTCAGAAGCAGACAGCTTAATGAACGAAAGAAAGTTGTAACACCAAAAGTACTCAAGATTGAAAACCTTAATAAAAAAAAAGAATGCGAATAAGTCTTTTAACTGTTGGAGTGGAGTGCTTCGACTATAAGGTCAAAGATGATATTCCATGCTCCATGTCACAGCTGCTGCTGCGTTGTGGAGAGTATACGGGTCTACGTGGCATCAGACAAACAGTATCAAGACGAATTTCACGACCGAGCAAAGGTCTACCGCGAAATTCCAGTGCCTTATGTGCTTCTATGGCAGTTGCAAACTCAACAACTCCAAAGCCAAGGTATTTGCTTTCCTCACCATATTTTTTTGAGGTATCAAATTTGACATCAACAACTTGGCCAGCTTCTTTGAAGAATTCCTCAATATCTGATCTTTCAACTTGGAATGAGATATTGCGAGCAAAGAGTGTCTTTATTCCTCCTCGCCCTTCTTCATCATCATACACAACTTCTTCATCCACAACTTCTTCTACATCAGACCAGCTCTCGTACTCAAGATCTGACTGATCAGATCTCTCCACATTCTGAACATGAGCGATCACGTCCGCTTCTCTAGGTTCACTTTGGTATCTAAATCTTCCTCAGCGGGTCTTGTGGCCTTCTTAATCGCAGAAGAGGATGATGGTTCAACTCCGGTGGTGGCCGATTTTTTGTCCATGGCAAATTTGGGAAGACGACTTGCTAGGGGGGGCGGGGAGATTAAGAGCCGCGTAAGATATTTGTGGAATTTAGGGTTCAAAAAAGAAGCCTACTATATTTTATAGTTTTACTCTAAATTAATTTAGTTTTTCTTCCCACTCGGACCAAAGAAATTTATAGAGTTTGACCCTCACGGCAAGGCCCCATAGAAGCTAGTGGCTGGATTATTTATTTAATTAATATGAGTAGCTTCATTGTTTAATTTGGAGATAGGCAACAACTATAACTCAATTGGCTGCTAATCACCATAATGGTGGAATCCTTGAAGGCTAGGCATTCAATATCGGCCAAACATCAAGTCTTGTTTTTCTTAATACAAAAGTTTCACTGTTGTGAATAAAATTATCTTTTCATAAGAAAAGAATACTAACATTTATTTCATCCTTCTATCATTTCGCAATACTAACATTTTTTTCAAAATCAAAATAACATAATGGGCTTAATCCAACTTAAGAAATCGAAGCCCAGTTCATAGGATGCTACAAATCCATATTGAGAATTCAACAAACTTCTTTGTCCGGATACAACAAAAAAAACCAAACATAACATCAAACTCCTTTGAGATAGACACACAAAGCTTTAACTCTTTGCTGATTACACACACACACTCTTAGTTCAAGATCTCACCTGTAATGGGTGAAACATGGTGGTTGGTGGATTTTTGTCCGTTCTTGGAACCAACGACAACCATTGACTTTGGAGGAATCAAACCGGCCCTGAAAAGCATGTTTTCAACTGAGTCTGTTGGCTGAGCTCCAACCGATAACCAGTACCTGCAGAAGGTAAAGAAATCAGAGACAACAATCACAAAAATCATATATGCAAGAGAATCGATTTCTTTCAACATCTGCGGCTTTGGAAGAAATACAATTTGCAATCATACAAGCAAAAAAAAAAAAATCAATGCTCATGGTAAAAAACAGAGACACTCCTAGAGATGATGCATATCAGATTTATCACATTTTATAATCCTAAATATAAACGCAAACAGGAAAAAGCGAAGAAGGTAGAAGAATCATACTCGATTCTGTCGAATTTGAGGCTCACTCTGTTCGCATCGTCCTTCCCTAAATAGAATACAAAGTGAATTCATGTGAGCATAAGCATAGATATTGAAAATGACTGAGGAAGGTATAGAGGAGAAGATGATTCGGAACCTTGGAGTGGATCATAAAACCCTAAAACCTCGATTTGTTTCCCGTCCCTACGCGATTTGTCATCCGCCGCGACCAGACGATAGAAGGGTCGGTGTTTGCAACCGAAACGCGCGAGCCTGATCTTCACCGTCATTTCTACTGCTTGGAGACTGAGGTTTAAGCTGGGGGTGGATTTGTGTGTTATCCCCTTATCCGCATTCTATATATCCATGGAGAAAATCTAAAACAACGTGCCGTTTTTATTTCGTTAGAAACGGCATGTCTTACTTCATTACATGAGCTATTATGTTTATGGGCCACTTATTCGTCGTAACCAAAATTTATATGGCCCAGATAATTTGATTTTGATTATTAGCCCATATATTGTAGTTTTGATTATACAGCCCAGATAATGTGATGTTAATCTTAGTTAAGAACATCTACCAACTTCCCGATTCGTTTGTAGATATATCTTGAGAGAGAAATCAGATTTATTGGTATCCACATTAGAGTTCAATATTCTTCATCGCACACCAGTCCGGGACGTGTATCAGGCCCACATTGACTGACAGCCATAAATTTTTAGAGGCATCGAATCAAGCAAGCTACGTTTTAGTCTCACATTCCAACAGTACAAGTTTTTAAAACGTGAAATACAAAGATCTTTTTCAAGACATTTATTACTCGAGACATAAAAGTTATCTCAAACCTCAACCACCCACCCACATGTCGAGAGTCAGAGTGATGCGTACATCCAACGAGAATGACTCTCCAAGCAAGCAACGTTCACAAGCTCACAAAGATAACCAGATTAACCACAACCAAACATTTAACCTTCTTCTATAAGCCACTGCTTAACGTTTAGATATCTTTTCTCAATTCTATGCTTGATCTGTTTGTTAATCATCACTCAGATTCTCCATTTGAATCTAACATTAGTTAAAGATCCATAACCTGATTAACATCGTTACCTCTGATAAAAGATGTGATTCATGTACAATGAAATATTCAGAGGAATCGGATTTACTTAGAATTAAAAGGACAAAGCAATTGAACTACCATTTACACATCAATAAACCCATGAGAAATTGATGAAATCTAAAGCGGACCGTACTAAAACCATCCATGACTAAGACTATGGTTCTTTGATTATTGAAGAAAGCAACTTGGAATCGATGGATCAGCATTTGAACTTGAGGCCGAGACCATTCTTCCCGCGGATGCAACCAGGCTTCAAGTGCGAATACGGAGACGACATCGTCTTCGTCTTCGAGGTCAAGACCTTGGCGATCGCTCGTTTCCCGAGCTTCCTCATCCTCTGCCTCCCCAGCTTCTTACACACGCTACGCGGCACCAGCTCCTCGTCGAGATCATACGAATCGTCGTATTCTCCGTCACGGTCGTCGTCGCCGCCGTCATCGTAACAACCACCGTGATTAGCGTAATCTCCCAACGTAATACCAAACGAGCAGGTAGAGCCCCGGCGGAGAAGCAAAATCCGCCGCTGAGCCCATCGGAGGTCCTTATCAGCCACTACTTGATCGCGAACGACATCGCCATCAGCATCGTCGTCGTTATCGCCAGCACCATCGAGATCCAGATCCGCGGGGAGTTCAACACCGTCAGTCACGGGGAGAATCTGAGGCGGAGAAGAAATGACGAAGGAAGCAGCGTCGTCGAGAGATATGACGTCATCGTCAGAAAGACTATCGACGGAGAAGGAATCGTCGGAGTACTCGCCGTCGGAGGGGTTAACAACTTCCCAGAGATCGAGATCGAGATCGTCTTCGTGGTTGAGAACGAGAGGAGACATGGTAATAACCCTGGATCGATTCGCCATTTCGAGGTTTGTTTTCTAGTTTTTGATTTTAATTTTTGCAAACTGTTTGATTGATTTTTTCTAACGAGGAAGTTACCCCTTTTAATAGAAGCAAAAGCGGAGAGAACCACCGTCTGTTGACGTGTGGCGATTGGTAGTTTCAACTGTGGAGGATACGTAATTGAAGCCAATTAGTTTTCGCCACGTCGTCTTTATCGTGCCATGTCAGCGTGTTATCAGAGTTGGCGCTGTAAAAAAAAATTAGTAAACTGGAACTGTAATTCTATCTCATCCACTAATGGTATGGATTAGGAATATACCATTTCTGATTCATCAGAAAATATACTATTTAATTTTTTATTCCTTTGTAATTTTGTATACAATCAAACTCAAAAAATTATAATTTTAGATTTACTAAGGATATTTCTTAAATTTGAAACCACTAAATATTTTTAACAAAGGAAAACATTTTTTAATATCAGAAAAATAAACTCGTTAACATTTTTCTTATATTAAAAAAGTTTTTCTGTTTTGACAAAAAAAAAAGTTTTTCTGTTAAAATATTGAGTGGGCTTTGGCTCCTTGAGGAACGACCCTGAAAGGCAGATAAATCTTGGACTTAAACTATTAGGTTTGTGACCTTTAGGATCGAACTCGGAATAGGCCCAAATCCATCACAAAATATTCAGACTTAGTATAAAAGTATGGATAGGATATCAAAATCACTGACTCATCTTTTCTTGTCGTCTTTGTTCTAGTTTATTTGAATGACACCGTAAGCAAGAGGGCCCGTTTCTTCCTGCACTCATTATTTTCATGCCACCAGTGGCGGAGCCAGCATGGTAGCATTTGACCCATGTGAATTTCTGTGAAATTTTTTTTTTTACATGTAGCTTATACTGCAAAATCTGAAATTTTAGTTTATTGACACTGGTAAAATGCATAAATTATCAGTTTGACCCCTATCAAAGCATTTTCTCCCTCCGCCACTGCATGCCACCACGCAATTTTTCTTTTGTGCCTCTCTGTTTCATTAGCTCATTTAAAAAAGAAAAAAACATAAAAAATGTGAACCCCTTGTGGCATTTGGGAGAAAGCCAGGCACCCCAGCCTTTGTTTTCATCGATGAATGAATAAAC
This sequence comes from Raphanus sativus, assembly GCF_000801105.2. NCBI lineage: Eukaryota > Viridiplantae > Streptophyta > Magnoliopsida > Brassicales > Brassicaceae > Raphanus > Raphanus sativus. The sequence continues at coordinate 4,738 of NW_026617249.1, read as the reverse complement.
TAAACCAATAACTAAATCAGAATATTCGCTTGGACGAACCAGATAGATCCACATTGCAGCAGGTGAGGCACTCCTGCATTTTCTCCCATCCGTCGCAGGAAATAAATCAAAAAGGAGATTGCTCGGCTCTGTTTCTGAATCGAATTGAGAAAAAAAGAAGAAAAACAATGGGGAGCTTGGGGACGTTACTGAGATATCCGGACGATATATATCCGCTGCTGAAGATGAAGCGAGCGATCGAGAAAGCGGAGAAGCAGATCCCGCCTGAGCCACACTGGGGTTTCTGCTACTCAATGCTCCACAAGGTTTCTCGTAGCTTCTCCCTCGTTATCCAGCAACTTCGTCCCGAGCTTCGTAACGCTGTACGTTTCTTCTCTCCATCATACCTCTTTGTGTGTGTCATAAGTCAACGTAGTAGACTCACATTTATTGTGATTATAAGGCTGTTCAGTCAACGCTGATAAAATTAGCATTAGCGAACAGCACTATAGGGACGGCGATGATTTGTTTATTCAGTTCAGTAGAATCGATGCCATTGAATGTAGACTCCATGTGGGGATTATATGTGTTCTTCTGCAGATTGGTGTAAATTGTAATTTAGATTACGAGTTGAGGTGCAGTAGATGTAGATTTGATTTAGAGGGAGGCGTGACGCATAGAAGAATGTTTTAGGTTGTTTATTACGACGTCTCCACGTATCTTGATTCCTTCACATGACTATTGTGTCCAACTTTATAGGTGTGCGTGTTCTATTTGGTTCTTCGAGCTCTTGATACTGTCGGTGAGTGTCATGCTTTCATATTAGATCCATCTTCATTGTTCATGCTCCAGCGGCTAATATTGTTTTCGGTGCTACAGAGGATGACACAAGCATTCAAACTGATGAAAAGCTGCCCGTCCTGTTTGCTTTCCACCGTCACATTTACGATACTGACTGGCACTATTCATGCAAGTCAAAACTCACTCTTTTAAGCTTTTGTCTTTCTTTCACATGCCTATTAGTATTTTTTTAACTGTTTTAACTTACAGATTTTTACTTTTTTTTTTTCAAATTTTAGGTGGTACGAAGGAGTACAAGGTTTTGATGGATCAGTTTCATCATGTTTCTGCAGCATTTTTGGAACTTGAAAAAGGGTTAGTTCTCATGTTTTGCCCTATACACTTCTGTTCCGGCTTTTAGTTCTTTGTTTCTCGTTTATTGATTGAGTTACTGAGTATGTTGAAAGTCTAATCTGCTTTCTCTCAAAACTAATTTATGTTATTTTTATAACTTATACTCTACCTTGGTATATGAAGGTATCAAGAGGCTATCGAGGAAATTACTAAAAGAATGGGCGCTGGAATGGCCAAGTTTATCTGCCAGGAGGTTTGTGATTGTAACCTTTTTTTTTATAGTGTAGGATTTGTTTTTGAGTTATGGTGACAAACAGACTTGAGCTATACGAGGGTTTTTGAAATGATTTCTGTAGTAATCCAGTTTTCCCTGTGTTATACGCAGGTAGAAACTGTTGATGACTACAATGAGTACTGCCACTATGTTGCTGGACTTGTGGGTTTAGGTCTGTCTAAACTCTTCCTCGCTTCGGGATCAGAAGTTTTGACTCCAGACTGGGTTCATATTTCCAACTCAATGGGTTTATTTCTTCAGGTTCAACAATGTTTCTTTCTCAAATCTCTTGCTATCTTTGAGAATTTCTATCTTGGAATTTTTCATAAATCGTTAACATTGATCTTATTTGCAGAAAACAAACATTATCAGAGATTATCTTGAGGACATTAATGAGATACCAAAGTCCCGCATGTTTTGGCCTCGTAAGATTTGGGGCAAATATGCCGACAAGCTAGAGGTGCGTGCATATATATACCATTCTCGATCTCTCGTCTCAGGTTTGATGTTACCCCATATTGACCATTTTCTAACGGTGCTCTTCCTTTTTTGGTGAACTATAAAATCCCAATGTAGGACTTAAAATACGAAGAGAATTCTACAAAAGCAGTGAACTGCTTGAATGAAATGGTCACCAATGCATTGACGCATGTCGAAGATTGCCTGAAGTACATGGCTGCGTTGCGTGACCCTTCTATATTTCGGTTTTGTGCTATTCCTCAGGTCAGAGATATAAATATCACATATGTCTTGGTTTGCATATCTAAGATTTTATACTCTGCTTTAAAATTTCATCTGAAAATTGCTTCTATATAGAATGTCTTGGAATTTAATATAGATTTTCTTTGATGTGTTTCTTTTGATTAGATCATGGCGATTGGAACACTTGCATTATGCTATAACAATGTACAATTATTTAGAGGAGTCGTGAAGCTCAGGCGAGGTAAGATTTTCTGTTTTGAATTTGGTTTGCACTCCTTTTCAGACCATCATATCATTTAGATCCCAAGCCTTACGTTTTTATCATAAACAATCTTGAGAACGTGTTACAAGCAATCTCGTCTGAAACACTGTTGAACAACTTTCAAATTGTTTAGGTCTAACTGCTAAAGTCATTGATCGCACAAAGACAATGGCTGATGTGTATGGTGCTTTCTATGATTTTTCTTGCATGCTTAAAACAAAGGTATGTCATTATTAACTCATCTTTTGCTATTTGACTTTTTCACTCTGCTCTGTTCTAATAGAATTTGTATTTTATTTTTGTATGTAAACAGGTCGACAAGAACGATCCAAATGCCAGTGACACGCTAAACCGACTTGAAGCCGTGCAGAAAGTCTGCAGAGACACTGGAGTCCTGCATAAGAGGTGCATAATTTTCTTCTTTTTGTCTTATTATCCTTTTATTAGATAATCTAGATTAAAAGATTCTGCACTTAGTTGACGAATACAGCTTGTCTTTCTCGAGTATGCTTTGCTTAGAAGAGGATCCATGGTCATTTTTTTTTTCTGTTTTGTGGTGACTTGAAGCTGTGCATTAGATTAATCACAGAATAGATAAATGAACTGAACAGAATCTTTTATATATTTTTGGCTGGGTTTCTGATGAATCCTTTTCTCTCTTTGCTCAGAAAATCTTATGTTAATGACCAAGGAAAATCATGCAATGTCTATGTAAGTTACATGTTCCCTCCCCTTTTCAATATAAGTATATATTTCTCTCTTGTTTTAAATATAGAGTAGATTACTAATGGTCATTATCATATCACTTTTCTTCTATCGGAAAATGTAGATTGTAATGCTTGTGATTCTACTGGCCATAGTCTTTGCATATCTCAGAGCAAACTGAGTGGATCAGTGCTGGACATTGTGATTCTTCCCAGGTTCCAGAACAAGAGAGTTTAAAACTTGATTTGATCCTCTCTAAACCCCAATGGATTCTATTTTGGTTATCTTATCTTATCTGTAGGTGTAATAAACGTGCGCATTTTATTCATCTATTTTTCTCCTTTTGTGTTTGCTTTTTGGGACCAAACATTCTGTTTCTTTTTTTGGGTTATTTCTTTTGTCATGTTGAATATATCTCTAAACTTTTTCGTTCAAATGGATCCAAAGTTGATTACTAGCAAGCCACCAAAGAAACTCCAAATGTAGCAACAACCAGAAAAAAAAACAATCAAGAACACAGATGTTATACGGGTTTTCAACTATGAATTAAGTATTATTATGTGAACAAATAGGTAGAAAAACTAATGGAATGATACAAATCAATCATATTTGTTTGTCAACCAAGTGACTCACTGTCACCGGTCCCTCTCCCTCTCCATGTCGGCAAATAATGTTAAAAAAAAAAACGTTTCGCGTGAAGCACGCGGCAAGCAGTGCTTTTTTAAATGCCAACACATGAACATAGTTGACCCCAATAACACATATATCACCGTGGCACGTTAAGAGTCTTACATTTTTCATTACATAAACTTCGCTGTTTTGTTCGCCCCAACGAATACCGCCATTCTTTTTTTTTTCCCCTGTTTCTGAGTAAAATTTCTAGAAAAATGGGAAGCTTGAGTACAATTCTGAGACACCCTGATGAGATATATCCACTCTTAAAGTTGAAGCTTGCTATTATGAGAGCTCAGAATCAGATCCCTCTTGATGATCCACACTTGGCTCTCTGCTACTCATTGCTCCAAAACGTTTCTAAAAGCTTCTCTCTTGTTATTCAACAACTACGCACCGAGCTTCGTGACGCCGTACGTACTTTTATTGTAGATTTTATTTGCCCAACTAACCCTCTTTGTGGAAATATTTATTTCTATATACAGCTGTGCTTATATTTTTAGGTACAGTTACATTTTACTATTCATTTTTGTTACTAGGTGTGTGTGTTCTACTTGATTCTCCGTGCTCTTGATACTGTTGGTTAGTGCATCATGTTATGATTAATATATGATCCATCTTTCTTTCTTTAATGGAAAAATATTACTATCATCTACTCTTTTGTTGGTTATTACTACAGAGGATGACACAAGCATACCAATGGAGATCAAGGTTCCTATTTTGTTAGCTTTCCACCGTCATATATACGATCGTGACTGGCATTTTACATGTAAGTAAGAAGAGTCTCTTCACATCTTAGTATTCTCTTTTTTTTGTTCTTAATCTACTCTTAAATCGAATTTTAGGTGGTACAAAGGAGTATAAGGTTCTAATGGACCAGTTTTCACCATGTTTCTGCAGCTTTTCTGGAACTTGAAAAAGGGTTAGTTAGTTAGTTCTACTGAATTTTTCGAATCTCTTCCGTCCATATAAAAACAAAAAAAACTCTGAACTTACATAAAAGGTATCAA
>NW_026617248.1:0-18338 GCF_000801105.2 Raphanus sativus | reverse complement strand
GAATCAAAGACGATGCATTAAATATTTTTGCATTAAGGACCAAAGCATATTACAAAAAAAGGAAAAATAAATGTAGAATAAATTTTGAATTTACTGTTGAAAAAAATACTAGTTTAAAAATTACCCAAAACCAAAGGAGATCCTGTAAATAACTCCTTATAATTAATTCATTGGGCTAAGCCATGAGTCATATGACCATATTGTGATTCACATTAAGACTGATAAGGAGTAAACAACCCACGTGTAGACTGATAAGGAGTAAACAACCCACGTGTAGGAAAAAACACAATCCATGTAAAGAGTTTCTGAATTTGATCACCAACGCGTTAGGCGGTAAACTTTACTAGGTCGTTGCACAAAAACAAATAAAAAGATTTGTGTATATATATTTAACAGTAAGGAAATTTGATTGCATTTAGTTACTAATAAGTACCTCACAAAAAAAAGAAGAAGAAATTCGTCTAATACATAGATATAATCATTGAGCTAATTCAATATATTGACAAACGCAACACAATACATGAGCCAAAAAATTTATTAAAAAAGAAAAGAATACATAGCCAAACTATTTAATTAGGAGCCAATACCGGTTTGGTTAGGTATAGAGAGGTACCTTCTCAGAGAGTGCGTCTTGGATGACGAGGATGTCGGAGGTGATGGCGGATATGACTTCTCCGGTGGAAGCTTCAGTATCAAATAAGCTTATGTCTTGACTTAACATTGACCGGAGATAAGCTCTCCTCATTTTTGCTGCTTGCCTCTCTCCCGTATGCATCCAACATGCAACCTCTGTTTCCATTTTATTATATTCTTATCTACTAACTTACAAAATGAATTATAATAAGAGATTGTTTTGTTTAAAATTTTATAATTGTTATTTACCTAACCATGATGAGAATAGTATAGCCACACTGAGATATACAAAACCCAACGAGTACTGCACCAAAATAAATAAAAGTTAAGCCGTGTAATCATAAAAAAAAAGATTACTAAAATTTCATTCGAAATTTATAATAATGTTTAACCTGGTACAAAGAACAATTTTACAGGTGAAAGTTCTCTTTAGTATAAAGATATAAGATTATATCCTACAGAAAATAGATAAAAACCTTGGCGACTTTGTGAGAGGCTTGGTGACTATCTAGATAAGCAATACCAATAACGTTGATAAGTTTGCCAAAAAATATGAAAAAGACCGGAACGGAGGCGCCGTGAATGCACGCGCCGATTGATCCGAGAGTCATGAGAACACAATCGTTGAAATCTGCGAAGGAGAAGAGCTTAAGCAATGACACCTTTTGAGTCACCGCCTTCTTCTCATTCTCCATCTCCGTCGCCAGATCATCGGACGGCTCCATTGTTATCGGAAAAGGTGTGTTTAGTTGTTGAAGAGGAAATATGATGAGAAAACAAGGAAGATAAACTAAAATAGGGAGAGTGTTTAGAGAGGGATAGAGCATTAAGTGAAAGAAGACATAAGACCAAGTTTATTGGTTTCAATCGTTTGGTATGATTACGCCTAGGTATGATGCTCTCTACTAATAACTAATAAGTGTCTAATAAAGTATGATCTCCCGCTTTATTTTGAATTGTGTATAAAAACCGTATAAGTGGGCATTCTATATTTCTTGATCGACAAATTGAGATATTTTAAATCATTTTTGGATTGCTTCATTATTTGTGGGTAAAAGTGGAAAACATGGATCTAGAGGTAAATTAACGTATCGATGCTTCTTATGTGTATCTACTAGATTCTATATAAAGTATAGAGAGGTATAGAGAGATCGACCCAAGGGAAAATCTATTCATCTCCGGAAATTTTAAATGATGGGATACAATACTTGTTCGTCACCCGGAAACCAACCATGCATGTGCAATTAAGAAACTAAACAAGTGACAATTTATAAAGTAGTGATCATCACCACATCAGTCTAAACTAGAGATTAATATCTCGTAAGATACACGTTTTGTATTGTCATTGCAGAAATAGCAGGGCTCTTAGGGCAACCCCATTGGACTATCTTAATTGAATATCTAAAACTTTTTAAAGTTCAAACAGTGCAAAATATGGAAAAAAGTGGAAAGAGGTGAAGAAAAAGTTCTCTGCACTTATCCTCAACAAATATTTTCTGTCTATGTGTTGATTTATGAATGGATTTTTTTTTTGTAGTTTAAATTTTAATTGTTAATTAAGTTATATTAAAACTAATAATTTTATAACTCTTGGATACTTATTGTGAGAAACTTACCATTGGGAATGCTCTTGGATTTGTAGGTACAATTTTACCACTTTTTTTTTGTAAATGATAATATTACCACTTATTAAAAGGAAAACAGAAAACATCCATCAAATTCAAAATATAATATAAAGTGGCTCTTCTGAGGAAAGTTTGTGTCTGAAAACCTCTTACAACTCGTGGATATTGATATATATCGTCACACATGTTTCTTTATAAAATAATGTAATACTTTTAACATTTAACCAAAAGAAAATATTGTTTTTTAAATACCACACAAGATGTTATGCGTGAGAGGGACAAAATAATAGCGTATTTGTTTATTACGCACACGAGATTTTTCTTTTATTTGTATAAAACATGAGGGAAATCAATAACCTTTTATGCTGCCGTTGCTTCATCTATTGTTAAGTTTCAATAAACTTATGAATCTAGAGACAAATGTGTGTGTAACAGATATTGTTTTTTGGCAATTTTCAAGACACTTTTTGTTGAAGAAGAACTAAAAACAACAAACTAAAAGGAGACAAAAACATCAAAGTATGGCCTCTGAACAGCAACCAAACATTTAACCAAACCATCGCCGCGTTAAACGCAAATATGACAAATGCTCCGGCCGAGACCACTAACACCGCCTTGAATCGAAGAAGACAAGACGCTATAAGGATTGCTAAAAATAACCACATCCTATTGATCACCATCTTATACTGTGATCTTGATAATATTTTTACATGATTCTTACTTTGTTTTCCAACTCGAACAACTTGTTTCTATTGACAAATCTATAGTATGGATGTGATAGTTTTATCATTATTAGTATCTTTTAAACAGGGAAGGCATGGTGCAAGATTAAATGCAAATTAGTGATCTAACTGCATGTGCATGATTTAGTTATATTTGGGATTAGGTGTTCTTTTGCATTTGTGGTAGTGAAAATAATGTATTTGAGCTGGTTATTAAAAGTTAAATTAAATAATTTTTTTTTCCTAATTTTGAGAGCTATAGTTATTTGACACATTCAGAGCTGAGGATCAGAGACGTAGATACATCATAATGTAGATATTCACTAGCATGCAATGATCATATTCTTTTATGATCATGTTCAGTAGCCAGTGATGATAAGCAGCCCTAGAGAATGTATATTACGTTTATAATCCCTTTTATTTCATAATTTACACAACATTTATAGATAACATATCGATACTGATCCGGTGATCACGCGATGTTTTGTAAACTCATTCTAATTTCAAAACAGTTAGTCAAAAACTAACTCCATGAACCAAGGAGAGAAAAGCTCTCCATCTAATTAAAACCATAACCAAAGACGCTCATATTATCAACAGATTCCATTTCTGTCTGCTTAAAAAGAAATAAACACAAGTCTTCATTGTCTTTGAGGAGAACACAAGCCATGGATTCTATAAGAGGCCAAGGTGGGATTCAGATGCTTTTAACTGCTGAACAAGAAGCTGGCCGGATCGTTTCAGCTGCTAGGACCGGTATAGTCTTTTTCTTTGACGGTTTCTTGGTTTATTAGGGGTATAGGACCGACCCAGCGAAACATTGATTTTCTCAATTTTTTTTATAACCTAGATCTAAGCTTTCAAATTATGTTAAAAAATATATATTTTATTAACGCTTTAAATAAATTTTTATAAATCCTTTTCATCATTTCTTTTTTTATTTATATTTTGATGGATGAATCAATGATCAGCAAAACTAGCAAGAATGAAGCAAGCAAAAGACGAGGCTGAGAAGGAAATGGAAGAGTATCGGTCCCGTCTAGAAGAAGAGTATCAGACACAAATCTCTGGGGTAATCAGAACCAAAAACAAAAACTAGATACTGAGCTAGGTTTCGTACTCATTCTATACCTTCTTTATTTTCAGACAGAACAAGAAGCAGCTGCAAAACGTTTAGAAGAGGAGACAGACGGCAGGATCCAGAACCTTAAGGAGTCTAGTTCAAAGGTCTCTAAGGAGATTGTGAAAATGCTCATCAAGTATGTTACCACTACAGGAGCATGATCCCTCAATATAGTTCTCCTTATTTTTGTTGTTATGTTACCTTTTTATTTTTTTGATAAGTTTTTTCTATTGCAATGTGATGACAAACTATAACGATTTGAAATGAATAAAACTGTTGGCAGAAGTTTTGAATTGTTTTTTGATGAATCCACAAACCAAGTTACACATACTAGTGTACACTACTGATACAATTATCCAATATTTACTACCAACATGGCCACACAATCATCACAACGGCTATGATCAAATTCTAAAGTACAAACAACATTCTTCACAATCATTGCGACCTGTATCGACTATATCTGAATCAGTCACTATCTTGAATCAGAAGAGCCACTCATCGCCTTGATTCTCGGCTTTCTACAGAACACAAAACAAAGCAGACATCTCAATGAAACAATAGATCCATTTAACCATTTCAAGTCTATCCAGTCCTTATGCACATGTCAATATAAGACATTAAGACAAATCTTTTATGTTTCTAAGATTGTGATTATTCACACTTAAAACTTTGAAGTTGAGGAAGTTAGTACCTTCACTAAAGGGCTGTTCCAAACGAGTGACAATATGTTTCCCATAAGTGTATTTCTTCAAAGCAGAAGCATGCATTCTGACTCTGCTGACCAACACCACACGCTGATCAACACTACACGTCTCGAATATCTTCTGCACCACATAGTTTCCATACTGGTCCTTCATCATCATCTGTTCAAAAGGTGAGCTTATTACAGTTAATAATAATATCCTATTATCAGTTTAAGAAGAAAAGAAATGTTAATCAGGTTTGGTCCATTTTTGCTCACCAATAGACTATCATAGCTCTCATCAGGCCCTGCAATCTCTTTGATGATGAGGTCCCGCTCGATCCTGCCACCATGCTCAAGACACTTCTCTATAACATTCGATGCAAACTTATGCAGGCTAAGCTGGACTATGTGCCCTGATAGTTTCCTCACGATCCTCTCTCGCTCTTCAGATGTCCCTTTCTCCAAGACATGCTGTCACAACAACAACAACATTGGTTGGAAACTATGACGTTTTGATTTATTTTTTAAATTCATTTGACAGACCTGTATGACGTAATTGCCATATTGATCCTTGGAAAGGACACGTGCTGACTCCAGTATCTCCTCGGTGATGAACTGACACTGATGCTCATTTGAGCAACGCTCCATAAGCCTCTATAACATAATAACACATTTGTTCTTGAGTTACTAAATGCATAGAGAACAGTCTGTTTTTAAGTGAGTTCTTTAGTTACTACCTGTATGACACGGCAGCCATAAGGATGCATAGAGAGAGAGGAGACTTGACCACGGAATGCAGACAACATGAAACCAACTCTGTCTGCGTGAATACTCTCGATGCATTTCTGGATCACATGGTTTCCATTTTGGTCTCGAACACACCTCATGACTTCCCCGTCGAGCTCACGTGCTAGACGAACTCTCTGGTCAGGCTCTATGACATCAAGTGCCTACACCAGTAAACAAAGTTTCAAACTCCAAGTTCTAGACAAAGAAAAGAAATGAATGACTTCTTGTTACCTTTTGTATCACGCGACAACCGTACATCTGCATACTGAGAGGTACTATCTGTCCCATGAGCTGATCCGCGAGTTCTTTTCTCTGTGATTGGGTTCCGTATTCGAAAAACTGAAACAAGATAACCGCAAATAATCAAAGAAAAGGGGGGAAAATGCATTGTGAGGACATAGGCTCTCAACTAGGAAACAGACCTTTTGAATGACGTAATTGCCAAACACATCTGTCATTAGCTTGCAAGCATGAGGAAGTAGTTCCCTAAATACAGATTCTTTCTCTTCTGGATTACAGTTCTCAAGCTTTTGCTGAATGAATCGGCTCCCGTGCTGATCCGCACTGTAAAAGATAACAAAGTTTAATAAAAAGAGAGCCAAGAACAGACTTGTGAAAGAAAGAAAGAAAGATGAAAAAAACTTGCCTGAACTCAACAATGTGTCCTGTGATGTCTGATAAACCAAACCTCCTGCCTTTTCCAGACTTGAGCTCTTCAAGAAAATTGCACAATCTCGGACCATTGGTACCTTCCATGCTTCCATGTGGCTGCTGCCACCCAGGGTATGCCTCTACATAGGGAACAGTGCCAGGAGGAGCACTAGGCAGATATTGCACCATCATGCCCATACTTGGCTGGCCTCCATAGTAATTAAGACCCACCATTCCCATTCTACCCACACTATAGGTATTTAGTCCTCTTATCTGCCTGACGAACTTCTGCTCACCTTCTTGAGCCTCAGGAGCATTCTTATGGTTCCCCCTAGGAGCATTCATATGCCCCAGTGCCTGTTGACTGTACTGCATATACATAGGATCTGGAAAAGAAGGTTGACCTTGTGGAGGAGCATAGAAACTTTCAGCATACTGAGGACTAAACTCTGGACGGGCAATAAGCGGGGCGGGACCATGTGAAGGGAATCCAGGCATAAACTGTGGGTGTGGGGTCATGTTAGTGTACGGTCCACCATAACCATACTGTGGAGAGTAGACACCAGGAGACTGCATGTTATAGACTTGAGCTGGTGGTGAAGTCACGTAACCCGTTTGCGTAGCAGCATAAGGTGGAGGAGTAAAGACTGAAGACTGAAGCACATGCTGACCATAATGAAACTGTCCTGTCCCGTTAACACTACTGTGATAACTCATGCCGTTGCCGCTGCCGCCACTTTGAATCCATGTTACATTAGTTTGTTGTGGATACATCTGCCTTGGCTCTCGAGTGTGTTTAGCTGTCCCGGACCCAGATATGCTAGTTTTCTTCATCTTAGAGATGATGGTGGAGGACTCATCTGGACTACTATTCTCTGTGCCAGTTGAAGCAGCGTTATCTCTAACTACGACTTCAGCATCTGAAGAGTTAGGACGACTATGTTGAGGGGTTTGACTAATGTCGACCACGTTTGTGCTATCAGAAACACTATTAACAGATTGCTGTTGAGAGACTACTTCATCCTCAGACACTTCCTTGTGAGTAGAGAGTGTAGCTTGGGACAAATGAATGGGAGGAGAACTAACTATATTCAATCCCCGGTTACTTCTACCTACACGATTGTCTACGAACTGATACTCGGTGGTAGTAGGGTAATAAACAGGTGGAGAAGGTGTGCGGGTCAGGTTGTGTTGAGGCTCCTGAGCTGCCCTGTCGTGTGTCCCCTGTCGTGACAAGAGACTATCAACAGCTAGAAACGATCCTTCCATGCTCGGAGGCGCACTTTCACTTCGGTTAGGAGCAGAAACAGGTCTAGAGTTAGACCATCTCTCGTTGTTCCCCGACATCCTCCTAATAGGATTCTCAGTTGCCATTTGCTTGAAAAAGGTTGTTGCTTTCGTTAGTCTACAACATTGAACAAGAAAGCGACATTTAACACAAACTAATCATATTCACAGGCACACATACTAATTCATCAACATGATAAGTAAATGAGATTGTTCATAAACAGAGCAAGTTATTATCAAAATCTCTGATTTGCCTCAAGTTTATACATTTCTCAAGGAAACAAGTAAGAATCTGCAGAAAGTTTGAACCTTTTTCTCGAAATCGAGTAGTAAAAAGGTGAAAAAGTAAAGAACACAGAGAGAACAACCAAGAGCAGAAACTTAAAGAGTCTCTATGACATATTACATGAACCATGTAAATGCTCCTCGAAAGAAAGTGAAAACCCAACACGAGAAGGCAGAGAGAGAAGAAACAGAGCGTAAGCAGGTAATCTTAGATTTCGTATTCCCAAAAGAACCCTAGAAACGAAGCAACAAGTGAAAAGAGAGAGGGAGAAGAGAAGAGGAAGTGACTACTTTGGCTTACCAGAAGGTTGGGGGATTATTCGGCGAGGAAGATTCACTGTATAACAAACCCTAGAGTCTGCTGCTGCTGCTGCTCTTATTTAGGTCGTCAGAGTCAAAGAGACAAGGAGGAGAGAGGAGAGAGAAGAGAGACAAGGGTATTGATTGCATTGGTGTCTTGTAAAACATAAAGTGACTATCTTTGGTTAAGTCACTCAGATTTTTTTATATGTTTAGATTTTTTCCTGTAATGGCAATAAAAAATGTCATTTCCAGTTTTCCACCGTTATGGTGCTTTCTTTCATTTTTCTTCAAAAGTTTGTGGAGTTTTTTACTTTTTGAGCATTATCGATTTACCAAAATATTATTCCTTCTATTTTTTCCAATTTATATATTAAAAAATAAATCGTTGTTCTAGAATAAAAATTGGTTCTTGGATTACACTTTAATTAATCTCTTTTAATCAATCATCGCTAGTGTACATAAATTCTTTTTTTAACAGTGTAAATATAATTTGTGTTTGAATTAATGTGCTAGAAATAACATTTTGTACAAGTTCTTAGTGAAATTTGGATATCATTAAACATACGGAACAAGTTTATGTATCTTAGAAGTCAAGAATTTCTTAAGGATGTTGTAAATAATTAGTGGAATTGATCCAAGGTAATCCTTTAAACTCAAATGTACTGAATTCGAGAAGAAAAATAATTAAACAAGGAAATCCACACAAGCCATACAAACTACAAAATATCTCTCACATTTTCTTGATTTGCAGGAAGGTGATGTCAATTTGAAACCTGAGACGTGACGAGTCGGCTAATCTCGTTTCGGTGTAAAACTGGTTTTAGATTACTGGTGACTTTTAATACTAGCTACTTCTTAACCTTCCTTTCGGATTTTTTTTTCATGATTTCATAAAATTTCAATGATGCTAACAGATAAGAGACATCTACTAGGCTGTAAAGCGCACAATTAAATTAAGCTTAGAACTAATTTATAAAAAAAAACATATTTGCCCTGATATAGTTTATTACAAGTACATGTTTGGTAAGAATTGACGAGATTCATGAGAAATGGGAAATGAAATATGACGGGAAAAAAAAAGAAGTATGACAGAAAATTTTGATAGGAAACAAGATAATATTTAGGATTCTAAAAAAGGGCTTCCAATACCATATATATAACCCATATAACTAAATAATTTTTTTTCTTTAATTAAGAAAATGCATAATGTGGGAGTATATACAAACCCAATCACATAACCAAAGCTTTAAACCAAAACAAAAAGACTCAAATTACACTGATTTACTACTTTTTTTTGGGTCAAACACTGATTTACTACTATATCACAATGACAAAGCCTATACACATGACTCTCTCGTACATGACTAAAGTTATATACATGACTCCACATCACAATATATCGATTATAAATATCATCATATTCACTTGCGTCTCGTATGTTGTTGGGCAGAGTCAAAAGCTCTACATGTAGTATGGTCGTATGGACCATCCATCACCTTCCAGAGAGAGAGAGAGAGAGAGAGAGTGCGGCTCATGATCTCAGGTTCGAGTTTAGCTGCTAATAAAACAAAACAAAATCAAATCAATTAATTAGTGTCCGTAAGCAAGCAGGTCTTCCGGCGTCGTGGTAGGACTGTCCTAAGTGCGATGACAGAACTTAATTCGTTATTTAGACCATCCACTTGGAAACATTTATGTTCCATTACCGATTCAGAAAAGGGCCAAGAGTCGTGAAGCCAACTCAAATCCAACCCAAAGTAGAAATGTAGATCCTTTTGAACTAAATTTATAATCTAATAACAAAACAATAAGAGAAATTATTGGAGTCAGTGACAAAAAAAAAAAGAAGAGAAATTACTGGAGAAAATGGAATCCCTGTATTTAAAAATATGTTTTCAAACCCAATAGAGAGGAAGTGAATCAAGTATAAAAAGAAATGAAAAAGGCTCTGAAATCGTCTTTCAGTTTACTTGTATGCATGGTTTTAGAAACTTAAAGAATCTTAAAGAAGAAAAAAAAGCTCTCCTTTTCTCTCTCTCTCTCTCTTTCGACCTTATAATCGCAGAATCACTCTTCTGTTTGTTGACCTAGATCTTGAGGATCAAAGTTGAATTTTTGAGATCTGGGTTTTGGACAAAGACTCTGTCTTTCTTCATTCATTCTACCGTTTTTGTTTCAGCTCAGCTCGAAATTTTATTTAAGGTAAATATGCAACTTTGACTCGCTACAGTGTCTCTTTTTAAAGTCTTTGTAACTGCTGGAAAGCGAATCTGAGATTTGTAGCTTTTTGGACTTTAGTTTGGTCGGAGGGGAATGAATGCTCACGAGACTTTCACTTACTTAAAAGGCTTTAAGTTATGTTCCTACGTGTGTGCTTGCTAGAGAGTGATAGTGAGGAACAACGTGCATTTTTTTTTTTTTTTTTTTTTTGCGGTTTTCACAATTCTCCATTTTGCTGATTGGATTCTTCTTCTTTTAAAAGATTAGTTTCGAAACGTTACTTAAATATCTCCGTGTTTTCCGGTCTGAATCCGACTTTTGTTTGTGTTCTCAATTTATAAAACCTCAAATCTTTCTTCTTCAGGCAATGGCTAGTATGAAATAAAGATTCCATCTTTTGTATGCGTTTCAACTAGAAGGGAGGCGTGATTCGGTTTCCAAATGGTTGAGGCGCAGCAGAAGAGTTATCAAGTGCCACGTCACCACACATCTCTCAAGAAGCCCTTATGGCTCGTCTTGGCAGTTTCAGTGCTCAGCATGCTTCTCATCTGTACTCACATGATGTCTCCACGACACAGCAAGACCTCCTCCTCGTGGCTACCTATTCACGTCAGGAAACTCACTGACGAAGAGGTAGCAGCACGAGCAGTGGCCAGAGACATACTCAAAACGCCTCCCTCCCTAACCGAAAACTCCAAAATCGCTTTCTTGTTCTTGACTCCTGGTACTTTGCCGTTTGAGAAGCTCTGGGATGACTTCTTCACGGTAAACAAACACACACCTCAACGAAAGAGTGTTCACATATTTATATTCACTAATATGTTTGTGGTTTTAATCTGAAAAGGGTCATGAAGGGAAGTTCTCTATCTACATCCACCCCTCCAAGGAAAGGCCAGTTCATATCAGTAGTCACTTTTCTGATCGAGAGATCCATAGTGATGAGGTCACTTGGGGTAGGATCTCTATGGTTGATGCTGAGAAGAGGCTACTGGTTAGTGCTCTTGAAGATCCTGATAACCAACACTTTGTTCTTCTTTCAGAGAGGTAATGGTTTCAATCTTGCTTTTCAAGTGTCCCAAACTAAGATCTTCTTCTGCACTATGAACTTTTATTTTCTCTATATGCAGTTGTATACCGTTGCATAATTTTGACTACACCTATAGATATTTGATGTACTCCAACGTCAGCTTCATTGAGAGGTAAATGAATCTCTTTAATCAAAAGAATCTTTATTAATGTTCATTGACACAAGCTTCAATTATATTTATGTCTCTCAAGTTTTGTGGATCCTGGTCCTCATGGAACTGGTAGACACATGGAACACATGTTACCTGAGATTGCGAGGGTAGATTTTAGAAAGGGTGCCCAGGTAAAGACAAGCTTTTAGTCTCTAAGAGACTGTCTTAAGTAGTTACTGCTGTTGACTGTTGTTACTTCTTCTGGGCCAGTGGTTCACAATGAAGCGACAACACGCGGTTATAGTGATGGCTGATGGTCTCTACTACTCAAAGTTCCGCCAATATTGTGGAGTAAGTTTGTCCTGCAGCTGAAATAGTTTTGGTTTTTAGTTTTGATTATGACAAGAAAGTTTATATAAATTTCAGCCAGGGATAGAGGCTGACAAGAACTGCATTGCAGATGAACATTACTTGCCAACATTCTTCAGTGTGAGGAGGATATGCTTCTTAACACACACACACACACACACCCCATCTTCTGCAGTCTTCTTAGATGCTGAAACAATTTTTGTTTGTTTGTTTTGCTGGATCTTCTTTCAGATGATTGATCCTATGGGGATCTCTAACTGGTCAGTGACTTATGTTGATTGGTCTGAACGACAGTGGCATCCCAAGACTTACACAGCAAATGAGATATCATTAGATTTCATGAAAAATGTCACAGTACGGTTTCAAACACACAACTCTTGCAAACTGTCATAATTAGCTTCTTATTCTACTTTTTTTTCGTTTCTCCCTTTTCAGACCGAAGAGATGAGTACACATGTCACAAGTGTGGGAGAGGTATATGCTCTAGCAGATCTTTTCTATTGTGGCCTATCTACATCTCTTTGTTTATACTTTTGGACTTGTGGTTTTTGAAGCATGGAGATGAGCTGCATTGGCCATGTACGTGGAACGGGATTACACGGCCTTGTTATCTGTTTGCAAGGAAGTTTCATCCTGATACTCTCGACACATTGGTCAACCTCTTCCCAAACTACACAAGCACACTGGTCTAACCAAGGATTCTTGAGCTGAAACAAGCAATTCTTGAACCAATTTTTTTGTTCCAGATATGGATCTTTTAGATACTGTAAATCTTCTGAAAACCAAAAACTGAAATGACTCGTTGAAGTTGATGTTTCTCGATGAAACTGAAAGCCGTTTATACGAAGTTAGAGCAGAAACTCTTTTTTTATTAATCTAAAAGATCTTTCATATCAATAAGTTACATACCATTGTAACTTATTGACATACCATTCTCTTTGGCCAGGTCTCTCTATCAATAAGTTACATACCATTGTACTAACTTAGGCTAGCATCAATACAAGGGTTTTGGTAATGTCAGAGTCACTCATTACCAATAAAGTATTAGAAATTTATTATCAAATCATAACATATAACAAAAAGACCCCAATAAGAATCAAATCATTTTATTGTCAGTCAAGTGTATGATGAACACAAACATTATTTCCCATACAGCCAGAGTACAGGTCTTCTTCAATCATAAAAGAATCTTATAGCTTGAGGATACTGTTAAACTGAAGCTTTGTGGTCTTAGTTTTGTGAATCCTCGAACGGAGGTAAGCCCCATTCCTCTGGTTTGAAATCTAGAAGAGAGGCTAGAACTTGATCGGCAACACCACAGTAGGACTTGTCCAATCTCGGATCCGGTACCATTATTACATTCCTGGTTGAAAGAAAACACACACACACACACACACATGTTAGCCTTTTAGGGACTCTCAAACTCAACCACAAACTAACTAGCTCATCCTTTGAGAGAATTTGGAACCAGGAACCAACTTACATTCCAGCGTTTTTAGCTGCCATGACACCGGAAGGAGCATCTTCAAACACCAGAGCTTTGCGTGGATCTACAGGCCCGTCCTATGAAATCCGCATACATTATTAGTTTGTTTTACAAGCTCGTAGGTAGCATCAGTGTTTTTTCAATTCTAGAGTATTATGTATAGATAGTATGAACGACCTCAAATCTCCTAGCAGCAGCAAGAAAACCGTCAGGAGCAGGCTTCCCTTGCTTCACCTCTGGATCATCTCCCCGCACTATGTGATGCATCAAGGAGAAAAGCTCCCGGTGTCTTTGCGTTTTCAGATCAAAATGTCGTGTGTGTGTACTGCATTAACATCATTAGCGTCATTACATAACAGATCAGATATGTGCAAAACGATTGAATGCACTATCAGTGTTGTATTATTGATGTGCTGATGCAGAAGAAACAGATATACCCTGTGGCTACACAAATTGGGATTCCTTTCCCATGGAGATGTCTGAGAAGTCTGCTAGCTCCTTGCATTAGAGAAAAGAGATCAATCATGTCAGCAAAAAGTTATAATTTCTAACAATTTGTAATCTCATTGTATTGTTGTAACCTGGCATAAGGTCACTTGTAGGGAAGAGGTCTTGCAGCATTGACTCTCTCTCTACAATGAAGGCTTCTGGTGAAAGAGAGTCGCTGATTCCACATTCTTCGACGAAAAGCGTGGCAGCTTCTATGGCTTTCCTACCCATCATCTTGGCTTTCAAAGACCAGTCAAACGTTTTATTGTATCTAGCAAGTATCTTCTCCTGTACCTCCGTGTAAAACTTCTCAGTGTCTACAAAAAAAAAACAGTACACAGAACATAAATCAACATAAAGCTATACACTCAATAGTGAGAGTTTAGGACCAGCAACACACATCCTTTAAGTAAAGTTTATGTCATACCACTGAAACGAGAGAACACAAATAGCATAAAGTTTACAACTTTAAACACAACTTCTTACAAAACAGCCTCACAGTGACAATAACGCACGAACTACATTAAAGAACCACAGAAGCCAAAAAAAAACGAAGTTACCTAGAAGGAGCCCGTCCATGTCGAATATGACGTGAGTGATGTTACCTCTGCCGGCGTCTGTGACGGCGTTGACGGCGGTGGTGGTGGTGGTGGTCGACATAGCTGCTACGATTCGAGCGTTTAGTGAAGCTTTGGTCAACGATCTCTGCGGGAAACCTCTGGGAAAGGGAGGAAGGAAGATTGTCGGAATCGTATTAGATGGTCGGAATGAGATTCTTTGAGCAACGAATCTAGTTGGAGATGCTGATAACATAGTTCGACAACCAACTAAACTCTCGACCTGTGAGAGCTATATATAAGCGTCACCATTAATTGGGCTTTAATTTTTTTATCGGGTCTTCTTTACAGTGCTTTACTTTAATCATGGGCTGTGGCTGGGTTTAGAACTACGTCGTTTCATGAGCTTTGAGCAACCGAACAGAAAGTTGTGTGTTGAAAAGCAAGGGATGAACCAGCCAAGTCTTAAATGGAGCAGTTCACCGTCAGATACTCTTAAGTATAGTATAGACAGTCTTTTGGTATATTGGTCCGGATTGATGTCGCATAGGATGGGTCCATCAAATGATAAGTTATCTTATCTTACCTTCCAAGGTAGACAAGCCAACTCTTGTTTTACGTTGTATCATTGTGTG
The DNA here is from genome assembly GCF_000801105.2 of Raphanus sativus. Taxonomy (NCBI): domain Eukaryota; kingdom Viridiplantae; phylum Streptophyta; class Magnoliopsida; order Brassicales; family Brassicaceae; genus Raphanus; species Raphanus sativus. Next base: position 3,298 of record NW_026617248.1, on the reverse strand, counting down.
TACTTTGCAACCTTCTAATGTAAGTGGAGAACCTTCATGTAAGTTCTCAAGTACTAGTAAGGAAAAGAAAAAGTATGAGTCCAGGTCAGATAAAAATATAATGAAAATTCAAATGAAAGAAAACAAAATGGACCTTATATAAATGTTAATCTAAATTTTTGTTATACGACAAAAGTATATCTTCATACATTTTGAAATTGTATTATATGCAAACCAGATTTAATAATATTTAAATTAAAATAGTTATGTGAAAAACAAAAAAAAACTTATGCTAAATACATTCAAAAATTTTATACTTTTTGTTTAGTAAAAGACATATTTTACATTAAGAAAAATATAGATTTGTCAGATTTGGAATATGTAATAACAAAAATAAATGTAATATTTTTCTTTTGTTGGTGATTAAATCAAGAATATTGAAATAATATGTAAATATTCATGGATGTACATGGCGGTCCATTCATCCTAATGTATCTAAAGAGGTAGACGCTACTCCATTGTCCAATCGTCTGTTTCTCTCATGTCATACGCTGCATACTAAATCTAACAAGTTCAAAGTTGTCTGTTACTATATTTCGGTGTGTATCTTATAGAACATTGATGTTGCGTACACACTGGACGCCAAAAAAACAATCACTGCCAAACATATTAATAAACAGTCAGACCATATATACCTTCGAGATAGAATGAATTATGAATTATCAAGTACAACTTTTTATTTTCTCAGTAACATTATATATGCGTGTATGTATTATCGCATCTCAGAAACACTTGAATAAAAGAGAATAAATCAAAGTAACATCACAAGAATGAAATAACACGAAAGGGAAATAAAATAAAAATTATTGAGGAAAATGCTCGAAAATTCTCAATGTAGGAGGATCAACCAAAGTTTTCAAAGGTAACACTCCTTGGCAAAACCCTGAGGGAACCTCTTGTAATCGGTACAATAGTTGTAGATCATGAATTCTTTTTGCACCCAGTTCATCTGACCGATCTGGCGGTCATTGAGAGTGGTCCACATCCACGAGTTCTTGTTTCCGTCACAAGTCACCCATGTCAAGTTTGATGTCCTGCTACATGAGCTTTTGTCGTCGAAGTTCCTGTAATGTGCTCTGAATGGTGCGTTGCTCCAGTCTGTCTTCACGCGACCGCCCTGCGTGGCCCAGTCATCAGCTTCCCAAAGGCTTGAGTATATCTTCATGGGTTGGGACGTAGGGTATGCCACTCCATTTTTCTCGTTGTTCTTGAACACCCGAATTGGGATCCCATCCACAAGGAAGCTTCAGACACAAGAGAGTTTGTAAGAAAAACATGACAAGTGATTCTAGACGTTTTAAATGCCAAACATCCTTCTTCGTTTTTGTCTCCGTATGTTTAAAACACGATTTGGTCGGTAAAAAAAGTTTATACCAAATAAACAATTCTATCCGACCATGTCTAGTTTACATAGAAAAAACATTACAATGCGAAACATTCTTATTGTCCGCTTATATAACAATAAATGTGATTAGACGTGTCAAAGCGATCGTAAGCTTTTATATCAAATTAACCAGTAGACTAACTAATATTGCCCGTTGTTATCAATGTAGCATTTCCTAATAGACCTTTTTTTTGTCAGCCCTAGTAGACTATATACTCACATGATGTTAAGAGGGTTCCAGTGGACGGTGTAGGTGTGGAAACCAGCGGTGGGATCGAACCAGAGGCGGAACTGCATCTCGCGGTCACCTTTACCACCGGTGAAGACATTGGTGTGGATAGTGTAAGGCTGTCCTGTGAGATTTCCCAAGAACTCAAAGTCAATCTCATCCCATGTCGCACCTTTAGACGAAAGCTGCCACAAAATGTACAATATTAGGCGACATTTTCATTTATTACCTGACTGGTTTTCATATGAGAAAGAACCCTAATTATCAAATCATTTTCACAAGGAGATCCCTTACGTAGTAGGCGGTTACGGTTCCAGCTGAGTTTCCAGCGACGAGCTTGAGCTTCATGTCGATCTTACCGTACAAGTACTCCCTCTTGGACTGAAACCCTGAGCCGGAGACCTTGTCAAGGTGCAAGTGAGAAGCTGTCCACTCTCGTATATGTCGGCACGACCATCTCCCCAAGTGATATCAAAGCTCTCGTAGAAGCTTCCGGCAGATGCAACGAGAACAAAGAAGCCAAAGCCGAGGAAAGACAACAACAGAGGCTTTTTTGTCGCGGGAACCGCCATTTTTTGCCAGGTACTCTGTTGTTTCTTGCCTTGGAAGATAAGTGTCGGTCGATGGATTTAGGTGAGTTGCAAATGAGAGTTTATATAAAGAGAGAGTTTCATCATTCGTGGAGGCACAATATCGACCGACGTGGTAGTCTTAAACTTTGTATTTAGTAGTATTTAAATTAAGAATTATTCGACCTTACACGGTTCAACGTTATAGGCAAGTTCATGGACTATTGTCTATCTGTCACAAAAAAAAAAATTCTTGCATTTTCAAAATATTAGTTTAGATCAACATGCCGTTTTTAAATAGTAGGGTTGAAGAATTCTACCGTTATAGGATTAATTAATAGTCAAATAGCGTTTAAGTTTTTAACTTTTTTTTCCTAAAACTTTTTTTTTTAATTTAACTTATATTTTTTTGCTTGAGGAATCAAAAGGAATCTAAGAAAACGAGCTTCGGTAACTTTCTAAATTTTTGACTTTTCATATCCAACCAAAATGAAATACGATACTTCTCTAACTAGATATGAAACATCGTTATTGATTAATGGCTAAAGACCATCAGATATCATATAATTATTATTGGGTATATATAGAAAAATGGCGAACCACTTTTAATATAGTGGTTGTGAAATTGAAGAAAATATTGACTGAAGCAGGGTGAAGGGTTGAAACTTGAACTAAGTCAGAACCAAATATATAACAGGATGAAAGGTTGATCAATAACACTTGTCGATAAAAAGTGACATTCCCGCGTTGGATCACGCACAAGCTACATCCAATTAGACACAGTTGTTCTTGTTTAGCAGCTTGCAACGAGGTTCCTGGCCATGCATGAGGCTTTTGAAGGGTTAAGGTCTCAGATCTTCTGTTCTTTTTTTTCAGATTTATTCAATTTTGGACTTGCGATAATCACGGACATTATTCTCTAATAGGACATAACATCTTAGTTTATTCTATCATAACCCACGTTATTCTCTATGACTCTCTTTGAATAAAATATCTAATTTGCCCTTAGTGAATTTATTCTTGAGAAATTGCCAAAAATACCATTTTCATAGTACCACTTTTCATGTTTACACTAAC
>NW_026617247.1:0-18358 GCF_000801105.2 Raphanus sativus | reverse complement strand
TGTAAGACCCGAACCCGGCCGGCTAGGCCGCGGTCGATGCCTCACGTCGCTCGGTCCATACCCCTGACCGAACCACTCAAATTTTTCGATCTTTACCTATACTTTCGCCTAAGGCGAAGTCTATCTTAGACCTTAGCTTAAGACTACCTTAGTCATTTCCTAGCTTAGATCCTTTCAACTTATGCACAGCGCGAATATTCTCTACTTAACCATTGGTCTAAACCAATCTAACACTGGTCAGATCGGAATCACCTTAGCCATGGTCCGTATACACAACTACTACCAGCTCCAAGGTTGATCCTGAACCTAATCCAAGTCATACAATAACCGAGGTTCCATTCCCCTAACCATTCTATCTAGATCTATGCAATATTGCTAGATCATACCTTTGCCACATCCACGAGCTTGATAGCTCTTTGTCTCAGCTGCCTTAGCTGTCTACCTAGCTCATCCAGCTAGCTGAACTGAACCACTTCACTTGAGGTTCCCAACTCTCTTCCAGCTGATCGAGCTGCGAGGCAGCTTTGGCCTAGCTCCCCATCCACTCGTCGAACTCCCCATTATACCTGTATAAACTCTCCCCTTAGGCACTTAGTCATTCAACCAACCATCCCCACAAACCAAGTACCTTTGGGAAGTCTGCAGCTGCAAAATCAACCTCAAGCAAACATGCTCCAAAAACTAATTAAAATTCATGATAATTCATGATAATTCATAACAAAGAGAATGGTCAAGTCAGATTTCTCAGAACTGGCCTCGATCATACTTATCTCGCCCATGAACAACCCATATGGCCATAACTGACCACCTCTAAATCAATGAGATAAAACTAATATTTCACCATGATAATTCATGATAAATACCCATTAAGAGATATTTGAAGTCGGATCTGAACAATTCCTTCAGGAACTATCAGATCTCCACCTACCTGCCCAACAAGGCCATGGAGAGATTTCTCTACACCGGCCACTCCATGGTTCAGTACCTCCATGTCTGAACATCATAGAATAGGATTAATAATGCCCACCAGTTCCTGAGTCAATCAACCAACCACCCCACATGACTCAGAACTGATGAGTCTTCACACATATTTAACCGGCCATGGAACTATGTCCCACTGAACCTGATTAGTGTTGCTCTTACCACCGGTGCATCCTTTGATCAATCAGATCAGACACCTTGATCCATCATCCATGGATCAGGTCGTCCATCCTTGCTCATGATCAGATCACACACAGCCTTCCTTGTATAAACACACCAGCACCATACTTGTGGTCCATACCAACAAGTACTAGCCTTACTCCTCTCCTTTGCTTGCTGTTGGATCCAAACGAATTGGACCTTATACTCCACATGGTTCCTCTGGTACTAGGACTCCCATGTGTCTCATCAGTAAGTCGGACTCATGGTTCACACCAGAATCAAACCCAACACCAAACCATGATCCATCATTGATCACTATCCAATGAACAGCATCTAACCATCATCCCACATGGATGATTTAGATCAGTTATGATCCGCCCCTTTGTCCAGGGTCTTGGATTCCTAAGACACATCACAATATACATTCCTCAAGGGGCGTGCCATGCCTGGCCTTGATCCCACCCAAAGAGACACAACACAGACATAAACATAAACATAAACATAAGTAATCAACACATGTTACCTCATACTTGATCTTGCTAGACCTTGTGCTTCCCTGATCAGGTTCGGCCTTGTGCCTCTTGCACTTGTATTATTCAGGTCTTATCACATACCTCCAGTATTGATAAGATCCATTCATGGGTCGCACCCATCATCCCTTCCACGGAACTTCCACGAAAACAGTTTCTGCACTGCATCCACCTTCAAGGCTGTACATGCCTTTGGGAGTGGAGTCCGGCCTTCTCCATTCTCTTCTGGCCATTTGTGTGTGTTACCATGATGTAGAGGAAGCCTAGGGTGTGTTCATCCATGATCAAACACCACCCAAGGGTCGTGCATCACTTCCAACTTCAGTATCCATGAAACTGTCTTTCTACACACCACTGCCCTTAAGGCTGCTCTTGGACTTTGAGAGTGAATCCGGTCATCTCCTGGTGCGACCTGGAGAAGCTTCAAATTAATGTCCTGGAAGCTAATGCAAGTACTTGAAAGGCAGTGGATCACAGGAAAGCTTAATGGACTCATTGGACAGCTTATTGGCCTTATTCATGAGGTATTGGACCGAGAGAAGGCTATGGGCCTTGATGAGGCCTTTATAAAGATAGGAATGACTATGGACCAACATGGACGTCTAGTATGCAAGCTTATTGACCAGGAAATGGATGGAAGAAAGCTGGTTGGACAGGAAATGGAATGGGTGATTCAGTGTGATCGAGAAATGCACTGTTCAAACCGACATGGGCGAGAAATGAGTTGGAAATGGAAGATGAAGAACCAGAGCTGGAAATGGAACATGAGAAGGATCTTTATCATTCAAATGAGCATAAGAAGCAACTTGGTCGGACCTGGAACAAGATGGATCGAGCCCAAGCAAGAATTGTTCGAAAAAGGCCTTTATCGGCCCAAAAAGTGGAAAGACAAGCCAGCTTGGATTATGATTGGCCCAAGAGGATAAGGCACGTCCAAGATGGTTTATTTTAAGTTTATTTATGATTTTATTAAGTGTAAACCAATTAGAATTAAGTTTGGTGATTTATAAACCAATTAGCAATAGGATTAGGATATGGTTTTTACTAAACCGAATTGGTTTTGGTTTAGGGTTTTCTCTAGCTTAGGATTTCGTTTTGGCTTTCTTATTTATGTTAAACACGAGCCTCCATGTATCATTAACGATTGATTGAATAAACTGAAGCTTTGTTGGCTCAACAACTGTCTCCTTGGAGACTTTCTTATCATTGTTCTTAGTGAACAGCTTTTATCACAATAAGAAGAGTGATCTTCTGTGATTCATCCAGACACCAAGCAGGGTGAACCTGTGTCTCAGGAGTAGCAAAACATCTTTAGAGCAGCTCATAGTTCTAAGGAGAAGACCACCTCCATCACCTTTCATCCACCCACGCCCCCTTCAAGTGATCCAGGGAGAGACAGCCTATCCAGGGCCGTACCAAGTGGTATCAGAGCCACTTGAAGGTTAGGGTTTGAATTTTCACCTAGGAGCACGAAATCTATCATATCCAGCAGTCTCCTATGTCTTATTTTGAAAGCAAAAGAAGTCATGAAGAGAAGGCTGAGCGCAAAGCAACAAGGGAGCTGCAAAGAAGAAGAAAACAGATCCAGATTCCACTCTTCAATGGGGACTTTGATCCAGATACATACCTAGATTGGGAAAAGGAGATGGATTTAATTATCAAGTGTCAGGGGTACACCGCAGAGAAGCAGGCTCAATTAGCATCTACTGGTTTATGTGGCTATGCACTTGATTGGTGGTATCAGACAGCCAATACTAGGAGACAATATGGAGAGCAACAGATTTCTTCTTGGTATGAGATGAAGGCTGTCATGAAGAAGAGGTTTGTAGCCAAGAGGTATGGGCAAACTGACTTTGAAAGAATGCAATTCCAAGCTAGGGAAGCTAAAGGATGTGTTAGGAAATCCAAAGATGAGCCAAAGTCCTACTGTGGTCATGAGGAACAAAGAAAGTTGCAACTACATAATGCATATCTTGATGAATTGCAAAGCCCACAGTTCAAGGAACACCTCATGAAGATCATAGATAAATCACTCACTTCTGTGATTAAAAACACACATCAGAGGTCAGTCCCACGTCCAGCATCAAGAGCTGATGAGCTAGGTTGCTACCAGAATGAACCAGCAGAGAAGAAAGAAGAAACTGCAGCAAAACAGGGTGAGAGAGAACAATATTTTGAATCAGAACCAACCACTCTTTGTGAAGCAGACAACTTGGAAAACACTCTGAAACAGGAGAAGAGATTATCAGCTAGGTGTAGTCACGTGCCTGATCAGAAAAATAAAGAAGAGGGAGTGCTTGAAGAGTCATCTACAGCTCCTGATTTGGAACTTGTTTTGGTTGATCAAGGAGAAAGTAATAAGACTTTAACTTGTGATTTACTGATCAGACCTATGGTATATTTTAAGTTCAGCTTTGTTGACCAACTGAGGGTTTCAAAGGGTTGCAACAGATTGTTTTTGAACCAGGAGGAAGCTTGTGTTTGCATAAAAGCATCAACAACAATCTGATCCAAATAGCAGCATCATTGGAGCATGACTTGGAAGGGTTATTGCATCAAAGGAGAGAACCAATGCTAGTTTCTGGTTTGTCTAAGCTGAGATCACATTCTCAGAAGTTTAAGATCAAGACTTGTGCTGGGTATCAGTGGAGAGAAGCTCAATCAGAAGCTGTGAGATCTGATCTAAACAAGGAACAGAAATTGCTTGCTCTATGTGTTGCTCGTAAGAAGCACTGTCCAGTGAAGCATCTAGAACGTGTGAAGGCTTTGCAAAGCTTTGTGTTTGAGCCTGGAGGGGAGATAAACGTGCACAAGAGCATTAACAACACCCTGGTCCAAGAAGAAACAATGCAGCAGAGATTGGACTGTACATTCATCTTCAAAGAACAAGATTTGAGGACAAATCTTTTTAAAGGAGGAGGGAATGGTGCGACCTGGAGAAGCTTCAAATTAATGTCCTGGAAGCTAATGCAAGTACTTGAAAGGCAGTGGATCACAGGAAAGCTTAATGGACTCATTGGACAGCTTATTGGCCTTATTCATGAGGTATTGGACCGAGAGAAGGCTATGGGCCTTGATGAGGCCTTTATAAAGATAGGAATGACTATGGACCAACATGGACGTCTAGTATGCAAGCTTATTGACCAGGAAATGGATGGAAGAAAGCTGGTTGGACAGGAAATGGAATGGGTGATTCAGTGTGATCGAGAAATGCACTGTTCAAACCGACATGGGCGAGAAATGAGTTGGAAATGGAAGATGAAGAACCAGAGCTGGAAATGGAACATGAGAAGGATCTTTATCATTCAAATGAGCATAAGAAGCAACTTGGTCGGACCTGGAACAAGATGGATCGAGCCCAAGCAAGAATTGTTCGAAAAAGGCCTTTATCGGCCCAAAAAGTGGAAAGACAAGCCAGCTTGGATTATGATTGGCCCAAGAGGATAAGGCACGTCCAAGATGGTTTATTTTAAGTTTATTTATGATTTTATTAAGTGTAAACCAATTAGAATTAAGTTTGGTGATTTATAAACCAATTAGCAATAGGATTAGGATATGGTTTTTACTAAACCGAATTGGTTTTGGTTTAGGGTTTTCTCTAGCTTAGGATTTCGTTTTGGCTTTCTTATTTATGTTAAACACGAGCCTCCATGTATCATTAACGATTGATTGAATAAACTGAAGCTTTGTTGGCTCAACAACTGTCTCCTTGGAGACTTTCTTATCATTGTTCTTAGTGAACAGCTTTTATCACAATAAGAAGAGTGATCTTCTGTGATTCATCCAGACACCAAGCAGGGTGAACCTGTGTCTCAGGAGTAGCAAAACATCTTTAGAGCAGCTCATAGTTCTAAGGAGAAGACCACCTCCATCACCTTTCATCCACCCACGCCCCCTTCAAGTGATCCAGGGAGAGACAGCCTATCCAGGGCCGTACCATCTCCCTTCTTCCCTGGCTATTTGGATGTGTAGTAAGGATGTAGAGGAAGCCTATGGCGTGGCAAACCATAATCAAAACACACCAGAGGGTCGTTCTCAACTCCCTCTTGATTGCCATCAAAACTGCCTCTTTGCTGCCTTCAAGCCTCTCTTGGTCTTGGATTGTGTAATCCGACCATCTCTCTATTTTTCTCTGTTTTTCTTTGTGTTTCAGGAAGAAGAATGAAGCCCTGACGTGCCTGCAAAGGCACAGACTTTCCTTCCTTATATAGAAGAAGTGGTAGTTACTTTCCAACCATTGCATCCCTTAGGTTTCATTTCTGGCCATTGATTTAATCAATGGTCCAGATCACACCTGTTCGCCTATGGCAGTTACCAGACGTCCCTGACAGCCCTAACTGCCTCTAGACATGTCACAAACAAGTCCTAGCTGGTTGCCCAAGCCTCTGGTCTGATCCCAAGTGCCCACCGGCTCACCGGCACACTCGGGTGGTACACATGGTCCGACCACTGTCCGGACCTGGCCCAACTGCCCAAGACTTGAACACTCAGTCTAGCTGAGTTGAGCTGATCCCCATTTGACCCAGCTGAGTGAGCTAGTTTATCCAGCTTAGGGAGCTGACACACTCTTTAGTGAGCTACACTGAGCTGCACTACACTTCATCTAGCTGGTCGAGCTTGCTAACTGCATCGCCCAGCTGCCATACACTTTGTACAGCTCCTTTATACTTGTCTCCTTCTTGGTTTAGCTATATCTTAGCTTTCTGATGCCCTTAACCTTACTTCCAGGCCATGATACCCTTGTGTTTAGGTCACATGACCTGACTGGTGCGTCTCCTTGCACCATGGTCGATCCTAATGATCATATCCAGGATCGGGGACATGCCAAGTCTCCCCCACTTAGAATGGATTCGTCCTCGAATCCTTTGGTGCTTACATCCCCTATCATGACAAAGGTTCCAAATGAACTCTTTGCACCCTGCACATCCGCTAAGGTTCATGACCCCAATCACAACTTACTGGATCATTCCTTAACTGACCACAACTTATCCCAGCTTGGCCCTATTGCGCTCTTAGTCCATACTAGACTAAGCCACTTCATACTTGACTTCTGTCCATCACCAGACATAGTCATACTTTGATCCTAGTCCATGACTAGATCAGTTTCAGTCCTTAAGAACATACTGCATACTCGAGTCTTAGTAGATTTACCCAATCCCCAAGACACTCGATGTATCAGTCAAGTCTCTAAAGAACTTGATCACATTCTGGTCCTTTCCACTCTGGGACTCCACCGTCTCATTCCAACCATAAGTCAATCTCCGACTTGGTTGTGTTGCGACCCTCGTCCCTCACTGGACTTAGTCTACCTCATCTCAGCCATCTAGGCTGGTGCCAAACGATACGGACTTTTGGACATTGGGACCATTCCCGGTTCTAGTTCGATCATGCTCGGGTCAGACCCTGCAGGAGGCACACCCTGCAGCGCCCGAAACACATCCTTGAACTCTTGAACCAACCGAATCCTCGTCTGGGCTACCACCCCCTACAACCTCCTTAGTGTTAATGGTCGCCAACCAGGCCTCATGACCACCTCTCAGCATATTTTCCACCTGGACCGCTGAGATCACTAAGCATCCAGAGGTTGGTCGGATTTTTGGAATCTGATCGGGGGTCCACACCCACTCTCAGACTGCACTATTCCCTGGTGACAGTCTAAGGTGGCCCGATTCTTTCCAAGCCCAATCCATCCCTAAAATCACTTCATGATTCTTAAGGCTAACCACAATGAGATCCATGGGCATCGCCCTTCCTTGGACCATCATTGGGATGTCCCTCACAAGGCCTAGTGAATGCATCCTTTAGCCTCCGGCCGCACTCACTATCCTGGGATCATCCCCTATACTAATACAAACAACCCCTTTCCAATCATATCTGGACTCACAAACGGTGTGTAGCTCCAGTATCGAAAGATACGTTGTTTCCACACCACCGATCATTAAGTACTTAGATGAGGAAGATATCAGTTTGATCACACATTTGGAAAACGTCCCATACCATTCTCCAAAGTGTCACACTTCTGTGAATGTCCCATACCATTCACAAGAGTGTTTATAATATACCTCAATCCCCATCATACTAAGCCACTTAACATCGTGTTCTCAATCCATTCAACTTGATCTAAGGAATCCTACATTGACTTATACCGAGTCCAAGCTGATCCATCTGATCCCAAGCCACTCGTATACTAGCCATGTAGCGTCTCCCTTAAACCAACTTTGAACCTCGCAAATGCTCACTTGTTTTGAACGGCCACCAAGGATAACACTTACCCCTAAAGAGTGCTGCACGTTTCTTTCAACCTAAGCCACTCTCAGGTTCATGTTACTTCTCTGGTCCAGTCATCCATAAAAGATCTTGCATTGCATCGATCCGTCCAACCCGTCTATTATTTCCAGATAACTAGATCAACCAACCTTCTGTTTCAGGATCTTGCCCTTGGGGAGTGCATCTTGGCCAAGATGGTTCACCTTGGAACTTTCCCGTTCACAAGCATGATCCCCTATCTTGCCTCAGCTCCCTCTTGGCTCACCTAGTAAGGTTCCATTGTCATCTCAGTTTCTAGAAATAATTTCGGTTTGGAACACAATACCTTTGAGCAGTGAGTTGAGCTGAAGTTACAACCTAATCAGAACCTCCACTCATCTGCCTCAAAAGGATCCACACTACCTGAGAAATACTTAGTTCTCATCTGAGCTATGTCCTCTAGCACCCTCAGGTAGTCCACTAACCAAGCTGACCTAGCTGGTGAATCAATCTAGACCACCTCAGCTACTGGCCCAGCTTGATCATTAGCTGCCAAAACAGCTGCCCAATCAACCGGTTAGTCCTCTCATTGTTTGCAACAATTGTTTGGATCAGCCCGGTTCACATCACAAGAGGATTCAACTTCCCTTCCATCTGCAGCTCAGCTCTCCCCCACTAGAACCTCAGTAGGGTTGAGCTGACTTACAGTCAACCCAGCTTCATTGTTAACTTCCTCCAGCAGAGTCAACAATAAAACTGGTGGGTTAACCACATCAGCATCTACTTGTCCGGATGCATGGGTGAACAACCACAACCCAACGATCCTAGAATCAAGCATGCTTTGATACCAACTTGTAAGACCCGAACCCGGCCGGCTAGGCCGCGGTCGATGCCTCACGTCGCTCGGTCCATACCCTGACCGAACCACTCAATTTTTCGATCTTTACCTATACTTTCGCCTAAGGGCGAAGTCTATCTTAGACCTTAGCTTAAGACTACCTTAGTCATTCCCTAGCTTAGATCCTTTCAACTTATGCACAGCGGAATATTCTCTACTTAACCATTGGTCTAAAACCAATCTAACAATGGTCAGATCGAATCACCTTAGCCATGGTCCGTATACACAACTACTACCAGCTCCAAGGTTGATCCTGAACCTAATCCAAGTCATACAATAACCGAGGTTCCATTCCCCTAACCATTTTATCTAGATCTATGCAATATTGCTAGATCATACCTTTGCCACATCCATGGAGCTTGATAGCTCTTTGTCTCAGCTGCCTTAGATGTCTACCTAGCTCATCCAGCTAGCTGAACTGAACCACTTCACTTGAGGTTCCCAACTCTCTTCCAGCTGATCGAGCTGCGAGGCAGCTTTGCCTAGCTCCCCATCCACTCGTCGAACTCCCCATTATACCTGTATAAACTCTCCCCTTAGGCACTTAGTCATTCAACCAACCATCCCCACAAACCAAGTACCTTTGGGAAGTCTTCAGCTGCAAAATCAACCTCAAGCAAACATGCTCCAAAAACTAATTAAAATTCATGATAATTCATGATAATTCATAACTAAGAGAATGGTCAAGTCATATTTCTCAGAACTGGCCTCGATCATACTGATCTCGCCCATGAACAGCCTATATGGCCATAACTGACCACCTCTAAATCAATGAGATAAAACTAATCTTTCACCATGAAAATTCATGATAAATACCCATTAAGAGATATTTGAAGTCGGATCTGAACAATTCCTTCAGGAACTATCAGATCTCCATCTACCTACCCAAACCAAGGCCATGGAGAGATTTCTCTGCACCGGCCACTCCATGGTTCAGTACCTCCATGTCTGAACATCATAGAATAGGATTAATAATGCCCACCAGTTCCTGAGTCAATCAACCAAACACCCCACATGACTCAGAGCTGATAAGTCTTAACACATATCTAACCGGCCATGGAACTATGTCCCACTGAACCTGATTAGTGTTGCTCTTACCACCGGTGCATCCTTTGATCAATCAGATCAGACACCTTGATCCATCATCCATGGATCAGGTCGTCCATCCTTGCCCATGATCAGATCACACACAGCCTTCCTTGTATAAACACACCAGCACCATACTTGTGGTCCATACCAACAAGTACTAGCCTTACTCCTCTCCTTGCTTGCTGTTGGATCCAAACGAATTGGACCTTATACTCCACATGGTTCCTCTGGTACTAGGACTCCCATGTGTCTCATCAGTGGGTCGGACTCATGGTTCACCACCAGAATCAAACCCAACACCAAACCATGATCCATCATTGATCACTATCCAATGAACAGCATCTAACCATCATCCCACATGGATGAGTTAGATCAGTTATGATCCGCCCCTTTGTCCAGGGTCTTGGATTCCTAAGACACATCACAATATAAATTCTTCAAGGGGCGTGCCATGCCTGGCCTTGATCCCACCCCAAGAGACACAACACAAACATAAACATAAACATAAACATAAGTAATCAACACATGTTACCTCATACTTGATCTTGCTAGACCTTGTGCTTCCCTGATCAGGTCCGGCCTTGTGCCTCTTGCACTTGTCTTATGCAGGTCTTATCACATACCTCCAGTATTTGTGGGAAGCGAAATTCGCACTGTCGATTTTAGTTAAGTTTAAACGTAGGAAAACTAAGTTGACCTAGTTTTCCCCGAGGATCCCGGCTATCTGCTGGGCCACGCACACAAAGTTAATCACGAGTATAGTTTGCGTAAAATAAAGAGAGCAAAAGAAAGGATCTTATTTCCGAATTTGCGGAGAGCGTTCGTACAACAGGTCGAGATCTCGGCCGCAAGAGCTGTCGATCGTCGCTAGTCTCAAAACCTAGATCTAACCTAGTTGAGTCGCAGCTCGCTAAAAAGGAAATAAAAGCCTAAGTTCTAAGTTGCTCTAGAGTGGTTTCTTTCTTCTGATTTCGGATCCCCCTTCCTCTGCTCCTAGCCTTGCTTATATACTCCCATATGACGGTCTATTCTTGATGGACTGAGTCTGCCGCGAGCTGGGCTTTTTCCATTTTCGTCGGTCTTCGTGTTTATCGGGAAAGTTGACATTTATCCTTTCAGAAAGTTGACATTTATCCTTTCGGAAGTTTAAACATTTATCTTGTTATGTGAAGATAACTGTAAACCGTCGCATCTATCTTTTAGAGAATCGTAAATGGCCGTCCGATCGGGTTTGGTCCCTTTTGGGCCGTCTTCCGGACTTCCGTTGTTTTCTACGATTTCTTTGAAAGAATGCTCCTACTTGGATGTCGAGTCTTTCGGAAGATTTCCGATTCATTGCTGAGGCGAATGGTGTTTTAAGATAACCATCACCGTTTTATACGAAGTCTTTCTGTCCGTTGACGTCTTCTGGAGGAGGAAAAGGAGTTTTGTTTGCGGGATCTCGGAGAGTCGTAAAACACGGATTTCTGGCAATCCGGGAGCCTAGAACTTACGCACGAAGACTAGCAGTCCGACGACCCGAGCCAGCACGTGGCTAGCCGCCCGGTGACCACGGCCGGCACGGGCGCTAGCCGCCGGCGGCTACGGCCATCACGGGGCTAGCCGCCCGGCGACACGGCCAGCACGGGCGCTAGCCGCCGCCGGCCACGGCCAGCACGGGGGCTAGTCGCCCGGCGACCACGGCCACCACGGGCGCTAGCCGCCGGCGGCCACGGCCAGCACGGGGGTAGCCGCCCGGCGGCCACGGCCAGCACGGGCGCTAGACGCCGGCGGCCACGCCAGCATGGGGCTAGCCGCCCGGCGGCCACGGCCAGCACGGGCGCTAGCCGCCGGCGGCCACGGCCAGCACGGGGCTAGTCGCCCGGCGGCCACGGCCACGACCGGAGTCGGCTGCTCGGTTCCTTCGGCTTGTGCGTGTTTTACGTTTTAGTTTTCCGTAGGTTTTTCCTCGTGTAGAAAAAGTTTCTAGCCGTTGACTTCGAGATGATTAATCTCTAACTTAATATTTTTTCAAGGTTTCTCGATTACCAATTAGTCTCTCGAGGTTGCTCTAACATCTTTCATGTTTTTCCGAGACTTTCGGACATCGATTTCGTCTTGACCAATTTTGACCCCAACAGTATTTATAAGATCCATTCATGGGTTGCACCCATCATCCCTTCCATGGAACTTCCATGAAAACAGTTTCCGCACTGCATCCACCTTCAAGGCTGTACATGCCTTTGGGAGTGGAGTCCGGCCTTCTCCATTCTCTTCTGGCCATTTGCCTGCGTTACCATGATGTAGAGGAAGCCTAGGGTGTGTTCATCCATGATCAAACACCACCCAAGGGTCGTGCATCACTTCCAACTTCAGTACCCATGAAACTGCCTTTCTACACACCACTGCCCTTAAGGCTGCTCTTTGACTTTGAGAGTGAATCCGGTCATCTCCCTTCTTCCCTGGCTATTTGGATGTGTAGTAAGGATGTAAGAGGAAGCCTATGGCGTGGCAAACCATAATCAAAACACACCAGAGGGTCGTTCTCAACTCCCCTCTTGATTGCCATCAAAACTGCCTCTTTGCTGCCTTCAAGCCTCTCTTGGTCTTGGATTGTCTAATCCGACCATCTCTCTGTTTTTCTCTGTTTTTCTTTGTGTTTCAGGAAGAAGAATGAAGCCCTGACGTGCCTGCAAAGGCACGGACTTGCCTTCCTTATATAAAAGAAGTGGTAGTTACTTTCAACCATTGCATCCCTTAGGTTTCATTTCTGGCCATTGATTTAATCATGGTCCAGATCACACCTGTTCGCCTATGGCAGTTACCAACGTCCCTGACAGCCCTAACTGCCTCTAGACATGTCACAAACAAGTCCTAGCTGGTTGCCCAAGCCTCTGGTCTGATCGCAAGTGCCCACCGGCACACTCGGGTTGTCCACATGGTCCGACCACTGTCCGGACCTGGCCCAACTGCCCAAGACTTGAACACTCAGTCTAGCTGAGTTGAGCTGATCCCCACCTGACCCAGCTGAGTGAGCTAGTTCATCCAGCTCAGGGAGCTGACACACTTTTTAGTGAGCTACACTGAGCTGCAACTACACTCATTCTAGATGTTTCGAGCTTGCTAACTGCATCGCCCAGCCGCCATACACTTTGTACAGCTCCTTTATACTTATCTCCTTCTTGGTTTAGCTATATCTTAGCTTCCTGATGCCCTTAACCTTACTTCCAGGCCATAATACCCTTGTGTTTAGGTCACAAGACCTGACTGTGGCGTCTCCTTGCACCATGGTCGATCCTAATGATAATATCCAGGATCGGGGACATGACAGGTTCATCCTGGTTTGATAAGAATCATGAAGATAATGGCATATGTTCGAACAGGCTAATCTGGAATCATCTGGATTGAAAGTGGGATATCTTCTTACTCACAACTCCTATGAGATATTATTCAACTTCCTGGTTATTTCTCCACTGATTAGTGGTTCCCAATCAAGCTTCCCTATATATGGTTCATTCTGGTTTTGATAAGAATCATGAAGATAATGGCATATGCCGAACAGGCTAATCTGGAATCATTTGAATAGAAGGTGGGATGATCTTCTTACTCACAACAGTTATGAGATTTGATCAACTTCCTGGTTATTCTACACTGATTAGTGGTTCCAAATAAAACTTCTTAGATCGTGGTTCATCCTGGTTTGATAAGAATCATGAAAGATAATGCATATGTCCGAACAGGCTAATCTGGAATCATCTAAATAGAAGGTGGGATATCTGTTGCTCACAACACTTATGAGATTTATTCAACTTCCTGGTTATTCTCCACTGATTAGTGGTTCCAAATAAAGCTTCTTACATCGTGGTTCATCCTGGTTTGATAAAATCATGAAGATATTGCCATATGTCTGAACAGGCTAATCTGGAATCATCTGAATAGAAAGTGGGATATCTTCTTACTCATAACTCCTATGAGATTTATTCAACTCCTGGTTATTTGATAGTGCTCAAATTACCCAGTAGAGCTTACTCTCTCAAATAAGGAGACAGCTGTAGTTGATAGAGCTAGGGAACCAATTAAATAAAATCTACTAATCAATCCTAGGCAAGGTTGGTTTATATGATGGAAATAAAATAACAAATCCTAAAATGAGCAAGACAGTTGCTCCAACTAACAATATGAAGGGTTGTTTAAATGGGATAAAGAGTGCTAGACATAGGATTTCTATTCAGGGATGGAGATTATAATCTCTATAAATGCTTTAATAAGTTGCTTGCATGATACTATAGATCTCAGCCGCTTAACATATGTGAATGAATTACTGGTTAAAATATCTAGATCCCTGGCCACAACTTTCGCATGATTACAAAGAAAAAGAGTCGGTCGATATCCTTTTGAGATATCGAGCGATACACCTTTCGCGGCGCCGATCGATTTAACAGTAGGGTATCGATCGACGGCTTCTAGATCTGCCTAGGCGCGAACCGAATATGACCGCGAGGTCTCAAGGAGGAACTGTCGTTCTTCTCAACGGGAAACAGGCATCGCTCAAATGGATAATTCAAGATAATCTAAGATCCTAGTGATCCATGTTCTAGTTAGCTACTCTAAAACAAGCATAGGGTACAATCCATTTGATGAGTATCACAACTTAGCAATTATAGCTTGGGGCTAATCCCACAAACCTATTTAAACCCTAGATCTAATAAGTAGACTACTCAGACATAGCTAAACAATTCATAACAATAGATAGATGAAAGAATTGCATAGATAGAATAAAGTAGAAATACAAAAGGAGATGAAAAATCTCTCCAATCTCTCTCAAACAAATAAAACTCTAGTCTCTCTCTCACACTCTCTGCTTTGGTTGTGAAAAGCTTCAAGCTTCAAAGGGTTTCAAAACTTGCCGTCAAAAAGACTTTGCAGGAGTATTTAAGCATTTCCATTAGGTTAAAAACTCGTCAGGGGCAATCTCGTAATTTGGTGAAGTCTTGGTGAAGTAGTCGCTAAACCATTTCGTCCTCGATATCGATCAACAACACTGATATGTATCGATCGATTATAATCTTCTAGTACGCGGATCTTCTCAGCTGCATCGATCGACGACTCAGGATGAGTATCGATCGATTGTAATCGCAATGTTGACTTCCGACTTAGTCTTGAAATGGTCAACTCGGGTGTATCATCTCTTATACTCCAAAATGCTCCAAAAACATCACTTTCTCACGAAATGCTCCTGAACCTGAAAACATACCTAACAGGCTAGAAAACAGATTAAATATATAATAAAATACTAGTATAGTACCATGGTTAAAAATGGGTAAAATCCATGGTATATCAACTCCCCCAGACTTACTCCTTTGCTTTGTCCTCAAGCAAAAACAGTAGTCTTTTGGAAAGTTTGGAAATAGCAGGAACTCAAGGATTCAATATATTGAGAGTCATCACTCTACGGGTTTGCAATTCATGTCTAAAATCCTAATCACAGAAGTTCATCATGCCTTATCCTAGCTTAGCAACTAAACTGATCTAGTCAACAACTTAGCATTTCTCATCTGACATTCCCTTCTACTAACCTCATTTCTTAACATAAAATAAAGTGCAGGCTTTACCTTGGGAGTATCGATCAAAGAACACATGGATTCAACTCAAACAAGTATCTGAACACACAGGTAGTCTTCTCTGATCCCTTTCTCCCCTCTTCTCTCTTCACTGAATCTCTTATTAGTTTCAATTTCAACAGGTTTCGATGCCACAAAGGTCATCTAGTCCATCTCATTGACATTTGCATTGTAACTCATACATTTTTGACAAAGTGTAGCGAATAATCGGGTCTCAGGTAATTTACCTATCCCTCGTTTCCACAATGTGTGATCATCCTTGAGATTTAGAATAATGGGGTCGCAGGTAATTTACCTATCCCTCTGCCTCTCAAGAAATCATTTCAATCTTTTATAACATAAACTTAGATCTCGAGATGCCAAAGAGAGCGAAGGAAGGGAACCAGAAACACAAAGACTTTTTACCTTCCAGACTTGTAAGAGGATTCCGATCCAGTGATATCCAAGCCCCAAGACAAGAAAATAAGTCAGTATTAGTGTTGGAGGTCAGCTTTGGTTCGTTCAAACAATCTTAGCTAGTGAATATAGATAGCAAGTTGATCCACTTTAGCATCTTTAGTACTATCTGCAATTAGTAATCTAGAATGGTGCTAAAGAGTGGTCAGACAATCAAATAATAATCCATATCAATGTTCCTATTTAATACATATGCGAAAAATAAATTTGAAAAACATTTTAATAAAAACTAAAATAAAAACTAAAATAAAAACACATATTAGTAAACTCCCCCCAGACTTAAATTACACTGTCCCAGTGTAACATCCGGTGGTGGGGTAAATAAATAAAACATAATAAATATAACAAGTTAGAATGAATAAACCTGATGGACAAGATGTCGATCGATTCGTAGTGGTCTACGTCGATCGTTAGTAATGGTCGTGTGGTGTCGAGCGATATGAATGTTGAATGCCGGTCGATGGAATTATCATTCTACTTGTATCTTAAATAAAAACTGCAAAATAAAATCGAAAAAAATAAAAGCAAAAAGAAAATAAAATAAAATAAAGAAAAAGAAAACCTAATAGTGGGTTGCCTCCCACTTAGCGCTTGGTTAAAGTCATTTAGCTTGACTGTGGTAGGTGAGTGACTCATGGGGTGCAGTGAGGGTTTTTGTTCGCTGGTGGGCAAACACGTTCCTCATCTTTGGACTCAGCGGCAGTGAAGCTTCTTGTGGCATCACTTGATCTTGTCCATCTAGGAGATATCTTTGCTAAATCGGCTTTGATTACTTGCAACCTTCGGACCAAATCTTTTGTGTCTAACTGATGCTGGTGGAAATCAAATCTTGGATGTGCACTTAGTTCGGCATGTTGGTCTTTTGCGTGCTGGTCCTGAGTTTGTTGATCCTTGTCGGCCACGGCGGTGGTATCGATCGATGCCATAATTGGTATGTCGGTCGCTTTGCTGGGATCACTGTCGATCGATCCCGTGTCAGATTTGTCGATCGATTCTGAACGTTGGCCTTGGTACTCAAGATTGCTCTGCATAGTGCGTATCTCATTCTTCAAGAGACCAGTAGCTCTGAAAAGATTGGTCACTCTTGCATTCAGAGTCTCCTCAATGTGATCACTTCTTTCTGTGAGTATCTCCTCCATAGAATTCATGGTTTCGTAAAGCTGATCTTTGATATCATCAACTTCTGCTGCAGTGCATATTCTCTTCGCTGGTGGTGGCTCGGTGTCGATCGACGTTGGTCTTGGCCTGTCGATCGATGGAAAAGTAGTATTCTGAGCTTGGTCATTCTGGCGAATTGTGTCCAACTCTTTCTGAAGAAGATCGATCCTCGTGCTTAACCATTCGACATTGTTGTTGAGAGGGCTGTAGACGTCTCCAATCCGTGTATTGATGTAAGCAACCTCCCATTCATCTTTCTTAGGTGATGAACATTCCGGTCGGTCCATGGATGTAGTCTTGCCGATGTCGATCGATGGTACAATGTACTCTGTCGGTCGATACTGGTGGCGTAACCTCTCTCTCAAGCGTGGTTTAATATGTTTCCAAGCTCCACTCTTATCTCAGCCATATCATTCCGGAAGTCTTTGTAAACTGACATCCAAAGGCTGGAAAGTGTCTTCCAACCAATGTGCGCATGTTTGCCTCAAGGTGCGCCTGAGTTCTCCATACATCAGTCACCATATCATCCACCTCCTCGCTACTGTAGGGCACTGGTGGTGGTGTGTATGCATGGGAAGGGCGTGTGTGTATTGGAAGTTGTAAGCAACCTTTGAGAAAGGGATGCTCTATCCAAAAGTCTCTTTACTGCTCCTTGGTAACATGGATGATTTTCACCATCAACTCCTCTAGGCATAGCCAACTCCATCTCTGTAGATACCATATTCATCCTTAGCCTCCCACTTGAATCTCCTGGATCCATCGGTAGTGAAGGGCACATCGTCCAACTCCATTCGTCTATCGGGCGATCGGACTCTCGGTCTATCGATCGATCCTGGATATCCGCCGTCGATTCGACGGTGTTGAAATGATGTCGATCGATTGTGAAAATATCCGAGGTGGAAACGAAGTGTTGTGGAACTGAATCTCCCTTTGTTGGTGTTGTGGTTGTCCTGGACATGTTGAGGATGTTTGGATGGCTACGTTGATGTGTGAACAGGTTTTGCTGGTCCATTGGCAACTTGGAGGATGTCTGCTATGTCTCTCTGGTTATGTGCAGAACTCTTCCATCCATAGCTCTTGCATAGCCATCTGTGCCTGAAGATTCCAAATTCAATCAGGTGTTAGTGAAACATTCCTGATATCATAAGGTTCATGAGATCTCGGTTGAGCTCTGTTGAAGGTGTCGATCGATGGGTGTGTGGTGTGGCGATCGATGGTGCACGTCTAGCTGCACTGTT
>NW_026617246.1:0-18371 GCF_000801105.2 Raphanus sativus | reverse complement strand
ATCACACATTGTGGAAGCGAGGGGTAGGTACATTACCTATGACCCCACTATTTGCCTACACTTTGCCAAGAAATGTATAAGCTACAAATGCAATGTCAATGAGATAGATTAGATGGATGTATCAGCATCGAAATCTGTTGAAATTGAAACTAATAAGAGATTCAGAGAAGAGGGATCAAATATCTTTGGAGCATTGAAAGGGATCAGATAAGACTGCATGTGTGTTCAGAAACTTGTTTGAGTTGAATCCATGTGTCCTTTGATACTCTCAAGGTAAAGCCTACACTTTTATTTTATGTTAAGAAATGAAGTTAGTAGAGGGGAATATCAGATAATATTTGCTAAGTTGTGGCTAGTTGAATTTAGTTGCTAAGCTGGGATATTGCATAATGAACTTCTGTGATTAGGATGTTTAGATATGAATTGCGAACCCATAGAGTGATGAATTCAATGTTTTAAATCCTTGAGTCCCTACTATTTTCAAACCTTTTCCAGAGACTACTGATGTTTTGCTTGAGGACAAGCAAAAGTGTAATTCTGGGGAGTTGATATACCATGGATTTAACCCATTTTTACCAATGGTATAAAGATGTTTTTAATATATATATAATATATTTTCTAGCCTATTAGGTATGTTTTCAAGTTCAGGAGTGTTTCATGATAAATTGCTACTTTGGGAGCATTTTGGAGCACAAGAGATATTTCACCCGAGTTGACCATCAAGCCCAAGTCAGAAGTCAACATTCAAAGACAAATCGATCGTTACACACCTTGTGTTGTCGATAGATGTAGCTGAGAAGACCCGTGTAATTTACGATTATAATCGATCGATGCACCTCAAGTGCCGTCGATCGATATCGAGGACGAATAGCTTGAAAAGGTTCAGCCGATTACTTGACCAAGGGCTTCACCAAATTACAAGATTACCCCTTACGAGTTTTTAACCTAATAGAAATGCTTATATACCGCCTAAGTGTTTGACGGCAGAGAGAGTTGGCTAGAGTTTTATAGTTTTCGGTTTTTGTTCAAAGTTCATGAGAGAGATCATTGAGATATTTGTGACTGAACTCCATTTATTTTCTATTCTCTTTCTATGCAATTTCTTTACCTATCTTTTGTTATGAATTGCTTACTCATGTCTGAGTAGTCTACTTGTTAGATCTATAGATTGCTAAGTTGTGATATTCATCAAATAGATTGCACCCATTGCTTGTTCTAGCCTAGCTAACTGGAATACTGATCACTAGGATGTATTGAATCTTGAATTATCTATTTGAGCTAACTTGTGTCCTGTTGAGAAGAGCTAACTCCCTCCTTGAGACTTAACGTTCGTTATCAACCGTAGACTAGACGGGTCGATCGATATCCTTACTGGTGTGTAGATCGACAGCGAAGAAGGTGTTAATCGGTCGATATCCCTATCGGATTATCGATCGACACTGCCGGTGATCGAACATACTTGTTCTAGTTATTGGATCTAGTCGCTGCTTGTCCAAGAAGGGGATTGCCGATGGACAAGTGGTTGAGTTCTAATATATCATGCATGCAACTTATAGGCATCTATAGAAATTATAATCTCCAATACCTGAATAAAAGCCCTATGTCTAGCACATTTCTTAATATCTTTTAAACCTAATCATATTGTTAGAAGAGAAACTACCTTGCTCAAATTAGGATTCCTATTTACATTTCCACCATTAAAGCCAACATTTACCTAGAATTGATTTATTGATTAGATTTAATTGGTTCCCTAGCTCCTCGTGATTTGATCCCTAAATACTACATCTGAACCTCTTATTTGACAGAGTAAGTCACTCTTTAGGTTAATTTGAGTGAGATCATACTCGAGAAGTCTCAATGATGAGAGAGTAAGTCACTCTTTAGGGTGTTGATACTCGAGAAGCCTCTGAATAGTAAGGACTTCTTTATTCAGCCATTCTGTTGTTGAACATAGGTTGCCCATTATGGTGTCGAAAGGAAAATATATATCGTCACATCTCTTGTCGAGTCTTTCCTCAATTGTGTTGATGGCTGTGAATAACTTGTGTTTGATCTGATAAAAATCTGGTGCTGTATATGTAGTATGCGCTGGTGGTCTGTTGATGTCGATCCATCTCGAAGGTATCCTGTCGAACTATGTTGAATCTCTGCCATATAGACCAAGTTGGTCCTGAAGTATGCCAACGTCTTGCTGTATCTTGATCATCTACCGTGACAGTGTGTTCATGTATCGCATGATAGGTAAAGTAAAGTTGTCATGCTTTTCCTCATATGATTTCAACCTATCCTCCATTGTTGCGAACCGTATGTTGATCGATTGTGAAAGTGATGTGTCGATCGAAGGAGTAGGATGATTCTGACACTGATCTTTCTCGTGAATTGTTTCCAACTCTTGCTGTAGAAGATCAATCCTCTTGTTTATCCAGTCGACATTGTTGCTGAGAGGGCTGTAGACGTCTCCAATCTTTGTGTTGATGTAGGTTATCTCCCATTCATCCTTTTTTGGTGATGAAAATTATGGTGGTATGTTGGATGTCGTCCGCTCTATGTCGATCAATGGTGCAGGTACTGTGTTGATCGATACTGGTGGCGAAGCTTCCTTCTCAAACAGTTTCCTAGTGCTCTCAATTTCCATCCTCAGCTCTGCCATATTACTTTGAAGCACATCATAGCTGTGATCCAGCGGCTGGTAGGTGTTATCTATTAATGTACGGATATCCTCTTCCAAGTTTACTTGAGCTCCCCAAATATCAGTCACCATATCATCTATCTCCTCCTTGTTCTAGAGTACTGGTGCTGGTCTGCTTTGTGGGTAAGACCTTGCAGGTTGTTGAAGGCGTAAGCAACTCTTGTGAAATAGATATGCTCTCTCCAGGATGTTCATGATATCCTCTTTAGTGACATAGACCATTAACTCCTCTAGCATGTCCAAATTTATCCCTATAAACACCAAACTCGTCCCTCTGTTCCCACTTGAACCGACGGGATCCATTGATGTCGTAAGCACGTCGTCAAAACTCAATGCCTCAGTCGTTCGATCCTTTCTTGTGCATCGTCGATCGTTTTACTTGCCGCCTTGTCGATCGATGGTGATGGATCAATGACGATCGGGGAGGAACTGTATCCTCCGCCATAGTGACGTGATGGTTGTCTGGGACCTGATCTAGGTTGTCAGGATGGCTACGTTGCTGTGTGAACAGGTTTTCTGGTCCATTGGCAACCTGAAGGATGTCTGCGATGTCATCTGTGGAGATGTGTAGAATTCTCCAATCCATGGCTCGTGCATAGCCACTTTATCCCTGTAAATACCAAATTCATCAGGCATTAGATAAGTATTCCTGACATGTTTAGGAACTAGATAATGAGATTGAGGTAAGGATTTAGAATCAATCAATGTTATAGCAGCGTTGTCGATCGATGCTGATCGTTTATCTGCATGGTGAAAGTGGTTAGATGGATGCCTTATGTTGCAGGTCTCCATGTTGGTGTGATTTGCTGGAGGCTGCAACTTGATTGTTATCGTGGTTTGAAATTTCGTGGTGGGTGTACAACTCCTTATATACCCATATGTTGCCCTAATTGGAGAATTTCCTTTTTTCTCCTTTAAGTCGGTTGACTCAGTATCGATCGATGTGGTGCTGGTGTAGTCGAACGATGAGTGTGGTCATTTCCTGGATAACGAGTAGAATCGATCGATGGTGGAAAGAAAATTTTGATCGATGGTGAACGCTTTGCTCTATGCGAACGACTTGCAAACCTATCATTCTCCAAGTAGTATTCCCAAGCTCTTTCCTCCCATAAGTCCTAATCATACTCCTCTGTGTGATCTCCACTCAGTGAAGATACAGCAGTCTCTACTGCAGAACTTTCATGAAATCAGTTGTCTGCCCAACTTCCTATTGAGTAATCACCTTGTTTGTTGTTGGGTTCGAAAGCGAAATTTGGGTAGCAATGATCTGGTAGGGTGATTTCGTCGCCTGGTGTCTTACTGTCGATCAATCTGCCTTGTTGGGTATCAATCAGCCTTGTTGGGTATCAATCATCTCAGACTCGCCAGTGTCGATCAATGATGTAGTGAGATCGTCGATCGATCCCGAATACTTTGTTTCGTACTCAACTTCACAATGACAAACTTCAATAATACCAAGATCATCTTCATTCTCCATGGTTTTGGTCTTTGATTTGCCAAGTCTAATAGGGTCGTAGTGGATATCTGGATCTATCGTTGTCAGGCACATTTTGTTAGTACTCATGTCACATATAGCTCTTACTGTAGCCAAGAATGCTCTTCCAAGTAGAAGGGAAGAGTTCCGGTTGAGCTTGATATCTAGCACATGGAAATCCACATGAACAATTGCATTACCAATCTGCACTTCCAGGTCTCTGATTATGCCTTATGAGTTCTTCTGATGTAGTCCACAAAGGTGAATTCTCTGGGGAAGGCTCTACTTTCAGACCCAGCTGGTCTGCCATTACCTTAGGTAAGATGCTGACTGATGATCCAGTGTCACATAGTGCATAAGGAAACTCAATACCCTTCACCACACATGGTATTGCAAATTTCCCACGATCATTCTTCTTCTTCAATGTGATCCTCTGCCTCATTTTTACCCTGACTTTGTCAAACATTCTCCTAATGTCATCCTCAGTTTCCCCTGTCTCTCTGAAGAACATCCACAATCTGCTTGTGAAGTAAACCTCCTCAAAAGGCTTTTCCAGCGGGATTCTGAAAACTCTCTTAGTGAAACTATCAATCTCCTTCTCTTTAGCTCCCCTCTCAAGGTTCTTAGGAATTTTCTCCTTGTTCTTCTTTAACCTTCTCCCTTCGGTTGCCTCTGTAACTTGCATAAGCTATGGTGTAGTGTCTGAAGGTCTGCTGGTAGTCTCTGCAGGGTTAGCTGATGGTTTAGGTGGTGGTCGGAGTGCATTGATTCGGAAATGTCAATTGATGGTAACTGCACTCGGTATGTGAGAGGTGCATGTCGATCGATTGGTGGAGTAGTACGTCGATTGTTTTCTGCATCTCATGGTCGATCAATTTGTGGCTCAAGTCGTCAAGCGATGTTTTCGTAGTTAGAGGTGGGTGGGTGTAGATGCAATCCCGTGAATTCTACATGCGTCAAAATCAGTACTACGTTGCAATCCGCAGTCGTATCTGAAGATAATGTCGATCAATGTTGAGGAAAGTCTACCGATTGATCATCCTCAGAGTATGTCGATCGATTGGATGTGTCAGATGTCGATCGACAACACTGTGATCCGCTGAAACTCAAAGAACTTTCCACTTCGAAATCTCCCTCTTGGAGACTCTCATACTTCACCACTTGTCAGAAATCATCATCTATAATGGCATTGACGTGGTGTTTGATGCTTCCTTCCCCTACCTCCTTAGAGGCTTCATTCCTCTTAATAGCTTCTCCAGTCTGTACAATTTGCACCTCAAGCTTCCTGACCTGAGTGCATATAGTGTCTCTCCTTGTGTTCAGATTAGTGTAGACAGAGTCAATGTTCCCATTGAAGTCTACTATAAACTTCTGATGTCCCTCAAGAACTCTGTTAATCATGGCTTCAATCTTACTCTCCTGAGTAAGTGGTGGTGGATACTGGTAAGATGAACTTCCATAGCCTCTGTTGTTGTTGCTGTTGAAGGGTTTGTGATACTGTGAACTCTGGTTGTAGTTACTCTTCTGACCACTGCCAAAGAAGTTCATGTTACCACTCTGGTTTGCAGACCTCTGAAATCCAGTACCTCCAATGTAGTTCACATCTTCTTCTGCATTTGTATCTCTAGCCTCTCCTTCTTCAGCCGAGCTGACCTGCTTCCTCAAAAGCTCATGAACAGCTTCTAACTTAGCTCTGGCTTCACTCATCTATTCCTCCCCAATGGCTGCAACAGAATTTTTCCTCTCAAAGTAAGTGTTCTTGGTGCTGCTCGTTGGAAGAATTTGAATCTGATCTATGCGTCCTTAAAAGACTCACCAGTCTTCTGCGCGAATGTGGTGATTTTCCTCCTCAAGTCCTCAGTGCATGCCCCATCAAAGAAGTTACACAGGAAGACATTTTTTATGTCGGCCCAGAATAAGAGATCTTGTAGGTAACTTCTTAAGCCACTGTGAAGCTTCTCCAATCAGTGAGTATTTGAAGAGCTTGCAGAGTAGATAGTCCTCAGGGACTTCATACTTGCGAATAGCAGCAATAAGATCCTCGAACCTCTTCAGATGGTCCATGGGATGCTCGTGTGGTAACCCAGAATATGGTATCTGTGACACGAGTGAGTAGTACTGTGGCTTTAGCTCGAAATTTGGCTTCTGAATCTCTGGAAGTCGAATAGCTGATCTGTTGGTCTAGTACTCATCAGGGCGATTTTAGTCAGCCAATGATCGTGTTTGAGCAGCCGCATTTACAGGTTGAGCAGCTCATGTAGCATCAGTATCTGGCTCAGGGATTACGTTTCCATGTGCATCTAGCTTCTGACATGTTGCATTTCGCAGATGAACATCCTTGTCATACATGTTTCCATTCTCGGCATGCATGAGATAACAATCGCAACCATGCCTCGCGGAGTAGTCGATCGATGTACGCTGTGTAGTGTCGAGCGATGTAGAGCAGTGAAGATCGGTCGACGGTTGAGTCTGAGTGTCAGTCGACGGATGGGTGCGAGTATCAGTTGACGATGAAACAGTTCTGTCGGTCGATGTGGAGCGTAAGTCTTTGCGGATTGAACATTCCAATTGTGCAGGATCCTCTGAGAATAGCAGTTGATTTCCCTTGTTCCTTCTGGTACTGCTTGGCATGCACCTAAAAAGACAAGAAAAAAAAAATTATCAGAAAGGGGGGTAAAGAAAAAGAAAACCTAAAATCAATATAATTAAATCTAATGGCGATCAAAGCTCCATGGCAACGGCGCCAAATTTGATCTCACTCAAATTACGCTAAAGAGTGACTTACTCTCTCAAATAAGAGGTTCAAATGTAGTACTAAGGGATCGAATCACAAGGAACTAGGGAACCAATTAAATCTAATCAATCAATTAATTCTAGGTCAAAGTTGGTTTTAATAGTTGAACAGTAAATAGCAATCCTAATTGAGCAAGGTAGTTGCTCTGCTAACAAGATGATTGGGCTGTAACTTTTATAAGAAAGGTGCTAGACATAGAGTTTTTATTCAGGTGTTAGAGATTATAATTTCTATAGATGCCTAATAAGTTGCATGCATGATATATTAGAACTCAACCACTTGTTCATCGGCCATTCCCTTGCTGGACAAGCAGCGACCAGATCCAATAACCGGAACAAGTATATTCGATCACCGGCAGTGTCGATCGATAATCCTATAGGGATATCGACCGATTAAGCTTCGTCACTGTCCATCTACACTCCAGTAGGGATATTGATCGACGCGTCTAGTCTATGGTTGATAATGCTCGCTAAGTCTCAAGGAGGGCGGTTAGCTCTTCTCAATGGGAGACAAGTTAGCTCAAATAGATAATTCAAGATTCAAACGTCCTAGTGATCAATATTCCAGTTAGCTACTCTAGAACAAGCATTGGATACAATATATTTGATGAATACCACAACTTAGCAATCTATAGTTTGGGGCTAATTCCTTTAACCTATTTAAACCCTAGATCTAACAAGTAGACTACTCAGACATGACTAAGCAATTCATAACACAAGATAGGTAAAGAAATTGCATAGAATAGAATAGAAAACAAATGGTGTTCAGACACAAATCTCTCAATGATCTCTTCCAAACTCTCTCTAAACTTTGGTATGAAAAGTAAGAAAAACATAAAACCCCTCGTTACCTCTAAACACTTAGGCATGTATATAAGCATCTATATTAGGTTAAAAACTCGTCAGAGGTAATCTCGTAATTTGGTGAAGCCTTGGTCAAGTAATCGGCTGAGTCAGTCTTGAAAACCTGAACATCAGACCTGATTTCCTGAGTGAGGGTCTTCAAACCACTGACCCGCATCTCCATGTTGAGGTTTCTCTTGAGGTAAGCAGGGACCGACTCAGAAGGACATTTGTTCATGAATTGAACATTGCCAAACGTTTCCCTTGTGTGTCTGTGCACGCTGAAAAGATCAAGAAATAGCACAAAGAGCATACAATCATAAAAATGCAGTCTGATCTTGTTACAAGTTCAATACATAATAAGAAGAAGCAAAGATACTGAGCATGAGATTATTACCTTGATGTATTCTTGGTTTAGGAGAAGGCGCTTAGAAGCTGCTGTGCCAGTAGTTGAGGCATTTTGGCTATCTCCAACTGGAGATCCGTCTTGTAGCATCTCTTCAACCGCTGCTCAACCTCCAGAACCAGTGCCTCTGCTCGTTCGTCCATGAAGGTCCCATCTTTACGTGTGTGAGTCTTCCTCACAAGGTCGGTATATGAAACTGGTTCCTCCAAACCTTCGTCAATTGCCTACAATAAAGGGAACAACAGAATGTTAGACAATCAGCAGTTCAATAAAGGGAAAAGTGCAACTAAAAGGAGATGGAAAGCTGACCATCTTATGCCCAATATTTGCAAAGGTGTGTGGTCCTGCACCATGGATGTGCATCTTCAGCCTGGAGAAGCGTGGGTGCGAGAAGCAGCTGCTGATTCGCTCTTGGATTTTGCTGCAGGTGTTGACCAATTTGCAAGGATCTTTGCCCAGTCTGCCTCACCGATGTAACTCGGTTGCTTGTTCTTTGATCTTTTCTGGCTTATCCGTCCTCAGGTAGTCACCTGAGTCTGAAGCTTCCATTGGTAGATTTCATCATGAAACTCATCTTCCCAGTAGTATTGTTGCTAAGAAAGAAGAGAAGTGATTAGAAGTATGATAGATACTCATGAATGGGAATGGAAATGGTTCAGGATAACTTACAATAAATGAGTGCCACCCAGCTTGGCCACGGCCCCCAGTAGTCTCCCTGCCATGTTGCTCGGATAAGTTCAAGGACTTGAGAATGAACTCTGATCCTGCAAATACAATGATAAACATAACATACATCAGATAAAAGACTACAACATATAACAGCATTTATTAACTACACTGTTTAAACAAGGCATCAGATTGAGAATTGATCTATCACTAAGCTGAGGCAACTAAACACATCATCATCACTAAACACGGTTAAGTAAATGATATCATTTACCACAATGCACCATTGATCATATCAGGATGGAGGTGTGGCTGGTTAATTCTGGATGGAGCACGTAGCAGAGCTTCTTCTGTTCTCCTCACATATGGTGGAGGAGGTGGAGGAGCCGCAGATGCTGAGCTTGAAGAGACAAAATCGTGGAGACAAAAGATGATCTTGGTATTATTGCAGTTTGTCATTGTAAAGTAGAATACAAAACAAAGTATTCGAGATCGATCGACGACCTCACTACATCATCGATCGAGTGTACTACTTGAGAAGGAAGCTACGCCACCAGTATCGATCGACACCGTACCTACACCATCGATCGACATTGGCCAGACGACATCCAACATACAACCAGAATGTTCATCACCTAAAAGGTATGAATGGGAGATAGCCTACATCAACACGAGGATTGGAGACGTCTACAGCCCTCTCAGCAACAATGTCGACTTGTTAAACAAAATGATTGATCTTCTACAGCAAGAGTTGGAAATAATTCGCGAGAAAGGTCAACCTCAGAATCATAATGCAACATTGATAAACAGGATGAGACTCAGATCGATCAATATCACCAGACCACCAGCGCAGACTACATACACAGCAGCAGAAGTTGCTCAAATCAAACACAAGCTGTACACAGCCATCGATACTATGGAGGAGAGGCTTGACAAGAGATGTGATGACATTTACTTCCCTCTCACAACCAGAGTGAGAAACCTATGCTCGGCAACTGGTTTTCTGAAAATTGAAATACTCGCTATTCAGAGACTTCTCTAGTATCAACAGCAGCAATCAGCATCGATCGACGAAGCTAACACTGGATCGATCGATAGAACTCACAGAAGAACGACCGACGCACACATCGTTGCATCGATCGACACAGAGTCTGTGACAGACCGAGATCAGCTAATTCATGACAAGATCAACTCAATGCAACAGGAAATGAAGGAGCTATCAGAATACGCCTACAATACCATCTACAGGAATGAGGGCAGCATTGAATCACTTCAAAAACAACTGCAGAAAATCACAGATACCACCATCAAGATGGATGAGAAACTGCTCAGAAGTGATGATGCCAAATGAAGCGTCATTGCCACATGGTTCAACATGAGGAGACATGCTATAGATACTTGTTGTCCAACAAGTAGCCGTTTCTTCACCAACTAGCTCACACTACCAAAGTCAAGCTAAATGACTATAACAAAGCGCTGAGTGGTAGGCAACCCACTATTAGGTATTATTTATAAGTTTTCTACATTACTACTATTTATTTTCGAATTGGTTTTTGCAGATTTTTATATCCAAGTAGAATAACGACCCCGTCGACCGACACAACACAGTCGACATCCCTCGACCTAAAACCACCATTACTAAAGATCGACGTATGTCTATATGTGTTGATCGACGCCCATCGCGGTCATGTTTAGTCGTTCTTACTTGTTAAATTGAGTACTTATGATTTATGTTTTAACTTAACTCCGGCTGTGAGACAGTGTAATTTAAGTCTGGGGAGAGGTTTAAATTGTTTTGATTTTTATTTAAATTGTTTTCACATTGTTTTCGCATAATAGGGACATTGATCTGATTGATTTATACTTGATTATCTAATCACTCTCTAGCACCATTCTAGATTTACTGATCGCATATAGTACTAAAGATGCTAAAGTGGATCAACATGTCACCTATACACACTTTCTTAGATTATTTGAAGGAACCAAAGCTGACCTCCAACCTAATACTGACTCAAAATGCTTGTCTTGGGGCTTGGTAAACATCAGATCGGAATCCTCCTGCAAGTCTGGAAGGTAAAAAGTCTGTGTGTTTCTAGTTCCCTTCCTTCTCTCTCTTTGGCATCTCAAATATCTAAATTTTAAAGTAATAAAAGATTGATATGACTTCTTGAGAGGGAGGGGGTAGGTACATTACCGATGACCCCACTATTCTAAATCTCAAGGACGATCACACATTGTGGAAGCGAGGGGTAGGTACATTACCTATGACCCCACTATTTGCCTACACTTTGCCAAGAAATGTATAAGCTACAAATGCAATGTCAATGAGATAGATTAGATGGATGTATCAGCATCGAAATCTGTTGAAATTGAAACTAATAAGAGATTCAGAGAAGAGGGATCAAATATCTTTGGAGCATTGAAAGGGATCAGATAAGACTGCATGTGTGTTCAGAAACTTGTTTGAGTTGAATCCATGTGTCCTTTGATACTCTCAAGGTAAAGCCTACACTTTTATTTTATGTTAAGAAATGAAGTTAGTAGAGGGGAATATCAGATAATATTTGCTAAGTTGTGGCTAGTTGAATTTAGTTGCTAAGCTGGGATATTGCATAATGAACTTCTGTGATTAGGATGTTTAGATATGAATTGCGAACCCATAGAGTGATGAATTCAATGTTTTAAATCCTTGAGTCCCTACTATTTTCAAACCTTTTCCAGAGACTACTGATGTTTTGCTTGAGGACAAGCAAAAGTGTAATTCTGGGGAGTTGATATACCATGGATTTAACCCATTTTTACCAATGGTATAAAGATGTTTTTAATATATATATAATATATTTTCTAGCCTATTAGGTATGTTTTCAAGTTCAGGAGTGTTTCATGATAAATTGCTACTTTGGGAGCATTTTGGAGCACAAGAGATATTTCACCCGAGTTGACCATCAAGCCCAAGTCAGAAGTCAACATTCAAAGACAAATCGATCGTTACACACCTTGTGTTGTCGATAGATGTAGCTGAGAAGACCCGTGTAATTTACGATTATAATCGATCGATGCACCTC
The DNA here is from genome assembly GCF_000801105.2 of Raphanus sativus. Lineage (NCBI taxonomy): Eukaryota > Viridiplantae > Streptophyta > Magnoliopsida > Brassicales > Brassicaceae > Raphanus > Raphanus sativus. The sequence goes on along the minus strand of NW_026617246.1, from coordinate 6,435 downwards.
AAGTGCCGTCGATCGATATCGAGGACGAATAGCTTGAAAAGGTTCAGCCGATTACTTGACCAAGGGCTTCACCAAATTACAAGATTACCCCTTACGAGTTTTTAACCTAATAGAAATGCTTATATACCGCCTAAGTGTTTGACGGCAGAGAGAGTTGGCTAGAGTTTTATAGTTTTCGGTTTTTGTTCAAAGTTCATGAGAGAGATCATTGAGATATTTGTGACTGAACTCCATTTATTTTCTATTCTCTTTCTATGCAATTTCTTTACCTATCTTTTGTTATGAATTGCTTACTCATGTCTGAGTAGTCTACTTGTTAGATCTATAGATTGCTAAGTTGTGATATTCATCAAATAGATTGCACCCATTGCTTGTTCTAGCCTAGCTAACTGGAATACTGATCACTAGGATGTATTGAATCTTGAATTATCTATTTGAGCTAACTTGTGTCCTGTTGAGAAGAGCTAACTCCCTCCTTGAGACTTAACGTTCGTTATCAACCATAGACTAGACGGGTCGATCGATATCCTTACTGGTGTGTAGATCGACAGCGAAGAAGGTGTTAATCGGTCGATATCCCTATCGGATTATCGATCGACACTGCCGGTGATCGAACATACTTGTTCTAGTTATTGGATCTAGTCGCTGCTTGTCCAGGAAGGGGATTGCCGATGGACAAGTGGTTGAGTTCTAATATATCATGCATGCAACTTATAGGCATCTATAGAAATTATAATCTCCAATACCTGAATAAAAGCCCTATGTCTAGCACATTTCTTAATATCTTTTAAACCTAATCATATTGTTAGAAGAGAAACTACCTTGCTCAAATTAGGATTCCTATTTACATTTCCACCATTAAAGCCAACATTTACCTAGAATTGATTTATTGATTAGATTTAATTGGTTCCCTAGCTCCTCGTGATTTGATCCCTAAATACTACATCTGAACCTCTTATTTGACAGAGTAAGTCACTCTTTAGGTTAATTTGAGTGAGATCATACTCGAGAAGTCTCAATGATGAGAGAGTAAGTCACTCTTTAGGGTGTTGATACTCGAGAAGCCTCTGAATAGTAAGGACTTCTTTATTCAGCCATTCTGTTGTTGAACATAGGTTGCCCATTATGGTGTCGAAAGGAAAATATATATCGTCACATCTCTTGTCGAGTCTTTCCTCAATTGTGTTGATGGCTGTGAATAACTTGTGTTTGATCTGATAAAAATCTGGTGCTGTATATGTAGTATGCGCTGGTGGTTTGTTGATGTCGATCCATCTCGAAGGTATCCTGTCGAACTATGTTGAATCTCTGCCATATAGACCAAGTTGGTCCTGAAGTATGCCAACGTCTTGCTGTATCTTGATCATCTACCGTGACAGTGTGTTCATGTATCGCATGATAGGTAAAGTAAAGTTGTCATGCTTTTCCTCATATGATTTCAACCTATCCTCCATTGTTGCGAACCGTATGTTGATCGATTGTGAAAGTGATGTGTCGATCGAAGGAGTAGGATGATTCTGACACTGATCTTTCTCGTGAATTGTTTCCAACTCTTGCTGTAGAAGATCAATCCTCTTGTTTATCCAGTCGACATTGTTGCTGAGAGGGCTGTAGACGTCTCCAATCTTTGTGTTGATGTAGGTTATCTCCCATTCATCCTTTTTTGGTGATGAAAATTATGGTGGTATGTTGGATGTCGTCCGCTCTATGTCGATCAATGGTGCAGGTACTGTGTTGATCGATACTGGTGGCGAAGCTTCCTTCTCAAACAGTTTCCTAGTGCTCTCAATTTCCATCCTCAGCTCTGCCATATTACTTTGAAGCACATCATAGCTGTGATCCAGCGGCTGGTAGGTGTTATCTATTAATGTACGGATATCCTCTTCCAAGTTTACTTGAGCTCCCCAAATATCAGTCACCATATCATCTATCTCCTCCTTGTTGTAGAGTACTGGTGCTGGTCTGCTTTGTGGGTAAGACCTTGCAGGTTGTTGAAGGCGTAAGCAACTCTTGTGAAATAGATATGCTCTCTCCAGGATGTTCATGATATCCTCTTTAGTGACATAGACCATTAACTCCTCTAGCATGTCCAAATTTATCCCTATAAACACCAAACTCGTCCCTCTGTTCCCACTTGAACCGACGGGATCCATTGATGTCGTAAGCACGTCGTCAAAACTCAATGCCTCAGTCGTTCGATCCTTTCTTGTGCATCGTCGATCGTTTGACTTGCCGCCTTGTCGATCGATGGTGATGGATCAATGACGATCGGGGAGGAACTGTATCCTCCGCCATAGTGACGTGATGGTTGTCTGGGACCTGATCTAGGTTGTCAGGATGGCTACGTTGCTGTGTGAACAGGTTTTCTGGTCCATTGGCAACCTGAAGGATGTCTGCGATGTCATCTGTGGAGATGTGTAGAATTCTCCAATCCATGGCTCGTGCATAGCCACTTTATCCCTGTAAATACCAAATTCATCAGGCATTAGATAAGTATTCCTGACATGTTTAGGAACTAGATAATGAGATTGAGGTAAGGATTTAGAATCAATCAATGTTATAGCAGCGTTGTCGATCGATGCTGATCGTTTATCTGCATGGTGAAAGTGGTTAGATGGATGCCTTATGTTGCAGGTCTCCATGTTGGTGTGATTTGCTGGAGGCTGCAACTTGATTGTTATCGTGGTTTGAAATTTCGTGGTGGGTGTACAACTCCTTATATACCCATATGTTGCCCTAATTGGAGAATTTCCTTTTTTCTCCTTTAAGTCGGTTGACTCAGTATCGATCGATGTGGTGCTGGTGTAGTCGAACGATGAGTGTGGTCATTTCCTGGATAACGAGTAGAATCGATCGATGGTGGAAAGAAAATTTTGATCGATGGTGAACGCTTTGCTCTATGCGAACGACTTGCAAACCTATCATTCTCCAAGTAGTATTCCCAAGCTCTTTCCTCCCATAAGTCCTAATCATACTCCTCTGTGTGATCTCCACTCAGTGAAGATACAGCAGTCTCTACTGCAGAACTTTCATGAAATCAGTTGTCTGCCCAACTTCCTATTGAGTAATCACCTTGTTTGTTGTTGGGTTCGAAAGCGAAATTTGGGTAGCAATGATCTGGTAGGGTGATTTCGTCGCCTGGTGTCTTACTGTCGATCAATCTGCCTTGTTGGGTATCAATCAGCCTTGTTGGGTATCAATCATCTCAGACTCGCCAGTGTCGATCAATGATGTAGTGAGATCGTCGATCGATCCCGAATACTTTGTTTCGTACTCAACTTCACAATGACAAACTTCAATAATACCAAGATCATCTTCATTCTCCATGGTTTTGGTCTTTGATTTGCCAAGTCTAATAGGGTCGTAGTGGATATCTGGATCTATCGTTGTCAGGCACATTTTGTTAGTACTCATGTCACATATAGCTCTTACTGTAGCCAAGAATGCTCTTCCAAGTAGAAGGGAAGAGTTCCGGTTGAGCTTGATATCTAGCACATGGAAATCCACATGAACAATTGCATTACCAATCTGCACTTCCAGGTCTCTGATTATGCCTTATGAGTTCTTCTGATGTAGTCCACAAAGGTGAATTCTCTGGGGAAGGCTCTACTTTCAGACCCAGCTGGTCTGCCATTACCTTAGGTAAGATGCTGACTGATGATCCAGTGTCACATAGTGCATAAGGAAACTCAATACCCTTCACCACACATGGTATTGCAAATTTCCCACGATCATTCTTCTTCTTCAATGTGATCCTCTGCCTCATTTTTACCCTGACTTTGTCAAACATTCTCCTAATGTCATCCTCAGTTTCCCCTGTCTCTCTGAAGAACATCCACAATCTGCTTGTGAAGTAAACCTCCTCAAAAGGCTTTTCCAGCGGGATTCTGAAAACTCTCTTAGTGAAACTATCAATCTCCTTCTCTTTAGCTCCCCTCTCAAGGTTCTTAGGAATTTTCTCCTTGTTCTTCTTTAACCTTCTCCCTTCAGTTGCCTCTGTAACTTGCATAAGCTATGGTGTAGTGTCTGAAGGTCTGCTGGTAGTCTCTGCAGGGTTAGCTGATGGTTTAGGTGGTGGTCGGAGTGCATTGATTCGGAAATGTCAATTGATGGTAACTGCACTCGGTATGTGAGAGGTGCATGTCGATCGATTGGTGGAGTAGTACGTCGATTGTTTTCTGCATCTCATGGTCGATCAATTTGTGGCTCAAGTCGTCAAGCGATGTTTTCGTAGTTAGAGGTGGGTGGGTGTAGATGCAATCCCGTGAATTCTACATGCGTCAAAATCAGTACTACGTTGCAATCCGCAGTCGTATCTGAAGATAATGTCGATCAATGTTGAGGAAAGTCTACCGATTGATCATCCTCAGAGTATGTCGATCGATTGGATGTGTTAGATGTCGATCGACAACACTGTGATCCGCTGAAACTCAAAGAACTTTCCACTTCGAAATCTCCCTCTTGGAGACTCTCATACTTCACCACTTGTCAGAAATCATCATCTATAATGGCATTGACGTGGTGTTTGATGCTTCCTTCCCCTACCTCCTTAGAGGCTTCATTCCTCTTAATAGCTTCTCCAGTCTGTACAATTTGCACCTCAAGCTTCCTGACCTGAGTGCATATAGTGTCTCTCCTTGTGTTCAGATTAGTGTAGACAGAGTCAATGTTCCCATTGAAGTCTACTATAAACTTCTGATGTCCCTCAAGAACTCTGTTAATCATGGCTTCAATCTTACTCTCCTGAGTAAGTGGTGGTGGATACTGGTAAGATGAACTTCCATAGCCTCTGTTGTTGTTGCTGTTGAAGGGTTTGTGATACTGTGAACTCTGGTTGTAGTTACTCTTCTGACCACTGCCAAAGAAGTTCATGTTACCACTCTGGTTTGCAGACCTCTGAAATCCAGTACCTCCAATGTAGTTCACATCTTCTTCTGCATCTGTATCTCTAGCCTCTCCTTCTTCAGCCGAGCTGACCTGCTTCCTCAAAAGCTCATGAACAGCTTCTAACTTAGCTCTGGCTTCACTCATCTATTCCTCCCCAATGGCTGCAACAGAATTTTTCCTCTCAAAGTAAGTGTTCTTGGTGCTGCTCGTTGGAAGAATTTGAATCTGATCTATGCGTCCTTAAAAGACTCACCAGTCTTCTGCGCGAATGTGGTGATTTTCCTCCTCAAGTCCTCAGTGCATGCCCCATCAAAGAAGTTACACAGGAAGACATTTTTTATGTCGGCCCAGAATAAGAGATCTTGTAGGTAACTTCTTAAGCCACTGTGAAGCTTCTCCAATCAGTGAGTATTTGAAGAGCTTGCAGAGTAGATAGTCCTCAGGGACTTCATACTTGCGAATAGCAGCAATAAGATCCTCGAACCTCTTCAGATGGTCCATGGGATGCTCGTGTGGTAACCCAGAATATGGTATCTGTGACACGAGTGAGTAGTACTGTGGCTTTAGCTCGAAATTTGGCTTCTGAATCTCTGGAAGTCGAATAGCTGATCTGTTGGTCTAGTACTCATCAGGGCGATTTTAGTCAGCCAATGATCGTGTTTGAGCAGCCGCATTTACAGGTTGAGCAGCTCATGTAGCATCAGTATCTGGCTCAGGGATTACGTTTCCATGTGCATCTAGCTTCTGACATGTTGCATTTCGCAGATGAACATCCTTGTCATACATGTTTCCATTCTCGGCATGCATGAGATAACAATCGCAACCATGCCTCGCGGAGTAGTCGATCGATGTACGCTGTGTAGTGTCGAGCGATGTAGAGCAGTGAAGATCGGTCGACGGTTGAGTCTGAGTGTCAGTCGACGGATGGGTGCGAGTATCAGTTGACGATGAAACAGTTCTGTCGGTCGATGTGGAGCGTAAGTCTTTGCGGATTGAACATTCCAATTGTGCAGGATCCTCTGAGAATAGCAGTTGATTTCCCTTGTTCCTTCTGGTACTGCTTGGCATGCACCTAAAAAGACAAGAAAAAAAAAATTATCAGAAAGGGGGGTAAAGAAAAAGAAAACCTAAAATCAATATAATTAAATCTAATGGCGATCAAAGCTCCATGGCAACGGCGCCAAATTTGATCTCACTCAAATTACGCTAAAGAGTGACTTACTCTCTCAAATAAGAGGTTCAAATGTAGTACTAAGGGATCGAATCACAAGGAACTAGGGAACCAATTAAATCTAATCAATCAATTAATTCTAGGTCAAAGTTGGTTTTAATAGTTGAACAGTAAATAGCAATCCTAATTGAGCAAGGTAGTTGCTCTGCTAACAAGATGATTGGGCTGTAACTTTTATAAGAAAGGTGCTAGACATAGAGTTTTTATTCAGGTGTTAGAGATTATAATTTCTATAGATGCCTAATAAGTTGCATGCATGATATATTAGAACTCAACCACTTGTTCATCGGCCATTCCCTTGCTGGACAAGCAGCGAC
>NW_026617245.1:0-18373 GCF_000801105.2 Raphanus sativus | reverse complement strand
CATGCCATGCATAAATATAATAAGGTTTTTCATAACCACGAATAACATTACTTTTTTTAAAATGATTCTAGTAATTAATTAAGGGAATAGCGAGACACGTTCCTTATAATGAGATGACAACACGAGCATATATTCCTTTAAATCACTTTTAATTAATGCCAATCATTTTCGTATATATGTGTGTATGTTGCTACACAAGTAAGAAGTATAGAAGAAGAGGAAGAAGAAGGTATAAAAAATGTCGGAGACTTTCAGAGTGTGCTTCTGTTGTAGCAGGAGCTTCAAGGAGAAAAACGAGGCAGCCACCAGGGAGCAATAAAGAGACTCTTTGAAGCATACTCAAGAAACGGGAAGATGTCATCCGATGACCTTCTAAGGTTTGTGAGTGAAGTCCAAGGAGAAGGCCACGCAGGGATGGACTACGTGCAGGATATCTTCAACAGCGTTAAACACCACAACGTGTTTACATACATGGGTTTGTTCTCATCTCAACGCCTTCTATCGCTACCTATTTAGCGATACAAAACTCTCCTCTTCCCTTGTCTCGCCAGGTGATGTTCTATCATTTATTATTTTTTCTTTGATCACAACATAATTTAACTGACAGAACTTGTGGGCGGTACTTACTTACTTTATAAAGGTGCACCATGATATGAAGGCCCCGTTATCGCATTACTATGTGTACACGGGACACAACTCTTACTTGACTGGGAACCAAGTGAACAGCAGAAGCAGCGTAGAGCCGATCGTGCAGTCTCTGAGAAAAGGTGTAAAAGTGATCGAGCTTGATTTATGGCCTAACCCTTCTGGAAACGCTGCTGAAGTTCGTCATGGGGGACGCTTACATCGCATGAGGATTTGCAGAAATGTCTCAACGCCATAAAGGACAATGCGTTTCATGTGTCTGATTATCCAGTCATAGTCACTCTCGAAGATCATTTGCCACCCAATCTTCAAGGGAAAGTTGCTAAGGTGAAAGATAATCTTCTTTTTTTTTTTTTTTTTTTTTGCAGAACAGAGGAGATACCATTATACCATTTTTTGTGTGTATGGTGTTGTAGATGTTAACTAGAACATTCAGAGGGATGCTGTTCCGTTATGACTCAGAGAGTTGTAAGCATTTTCCATCACCAGAAGAACTTAAGAAGAAGATTCTGATTTCTACAAAGCCTCCAAAGGAGTATCTTGAGAGCCAAGCTATTCAGTCCTCCTCCTCCTCCTCAAGAAGAACTCCAATAGATAGAGCCACTTCCTGGAGCGTAAGAACGCCAAAGATTTTTAAATTCGATTTTGCAAACATTCTAAAGCGTTTCTTTGTTGTCACAGGGCAATGCTAATATGTCATGGAGAGGAGAAAGCAAGATTCGTGAAGATGATGCAGAAGAAGAAGAGGAGGAGGAGAGTGAAGCTGTTGGATATAGAGACTTGATCGCGATTCAAGCTGGGAACTGCAAAAGCGGGTTGGAGGATTGCTTGAGAGATGATCCAGAGAAGCCTCGAAGGATAAGCGTGAATGAGCAGTGGCTAGAGAATGTGGTTAGAACCAGAGGAAGCGATGTTGTAAGGTAAAAATATATATATAGAGAGAGAGTCAGTGAGATGTGATGAAACCAAAACCACCTATTGAAGCTTTTTGAACAGGTTTACACAGAGGAATCTAATGAGGATATATCCAAAGGGAACAAGAGTGGACTCATCAAATTACGACCCTCATGTGGGATGGACACACGGTGCTCAAATGGTTGCTTTTAACATGCAAGTAAGTACGTAGCTCTATCATTGACACAGAATGAATGGTGCATATACTGTTGTTTTAATATATATATATATATATATTTAAAAATGGGTTGAAAAGGGACATGGGAAGCAACTATGGATAATGCAAGGAATGTTCAGAGCTAATGGTGGATGTGGCTACGTTAAAAAACCTGGCATTCTGCTAGACACGAAGAGACTCTTTGACCCAAGCAAAATGCTTCCCATAAAGACCACTCTTAAGTTGAAAATCTACACAGGCGAAGGATGGGATTTGGATTTCCCTCAGACACACTTCGATCAGTACTCTCCTCCTGATTTCTTCGTCAAGGTTGGAATTGCAGGAGTTCCCAGGGACACGGTCTCTTACAGAACCGAAACAGCAGTTGATCAGTGGTTTCCTATATGGAGGGAAGAGTTTCTGTTTCAGCTCTCTGTTCCAGAGCTGGCACTTGTGTGGTTCAGAGTCCAAGATTACGACAATGACACCCAAAATGATTTCGCAGGACAGACATGTCTTCCACTCCCTGAACTTAAGTCCGGAGTAAGAGCCGTCCGTCTTCATGATCGAGCAGGAAAGCCTTACAAGAACTCTAGGCTTCTCGTCAGCTTCTACTTTGACCCTCCTTTCACCTTCTGACTTTCTTGTTTTTCTCTTTCTTTCTCAGATCAATTTTCTTAAAATAAGCAGAAGCTACTTGCAATAGTATAATCATTTGTCTGTAATATTTAGAGAAATAATAATAATGTGATGGTTTCTTTTTATTATCCTCTTTCACTAATGATAAGCTTTTCCTCTTCATAATAATATAATTTAATTGAGTGTAAAGATTCGATTTTAATTACTGTAGCCGCCTGCTTAGAACTGAGTGCCTTTGTCTTCCACCTCCACAATTTTGTATTTAAATATATATAAACAACAGAGGAAGAAAACACATAGCTTCTTCGCTTTCTAAGATCATCATCAACCATGGAAGAAGAAGGCACAGTAGATATAGTCATCGTTGGCGCAGGAATCTCCGGCCTTTCAACCGCCGTTGGACTCGATAGGTATGTGTTTGTTGTGAAAGTAGCTTTGATGAGTTAAAGTAAGAGTGAAGTTAATAAAAGTGGTGTCTTCAACTCTCTCACAGGCTTGGGATTAGAAGCATGGTGCTGGAATCTTCAGATAAGCTGAGAGCCACAGGATTCGCATTTACAACTTGGTTCAACGCTTGGAAGGCTATGGAAGCTCTCGGCGTTTCTCAGCATATTCGCCATCTCCATGATCTCCTTCAAGGGTATGGTTTCATCATCACACTATTATCCTTCATATCAACTCTGTAACTTGACAACTCTTTATCTTTGATGCAACATGCAGGTGGGTGGTGGGACACATCTCCCCAGGAAATCCTTCTAAAGAAATGCTCTTTCCAAAATCCGAGTATGTTTCTTCCTTCCTTCTTCTTCTGCTCTTCACAAAAAAAAAACATGTTTAATTGTTTTTATCAGAGAATACGAGTCTAGATGCGTACAGAGGAAGGTGCTGTTAGAGACTCTAGCGGATGAGTTGCCTCAAGGGACCATAAGGTTTTCGTCAAAGGTTGTTCACATCGAATTGTCTGGATACTACAAGATGGTTCATCTCTCTGATGGAACTATTCTCAAAACCAAGGTACTTGTCCTCCTACTCTGTAAATGATCTGCTCCTGCCGGCTGAAGACTGATTTTTGGTGTGTTGTGAACCACATTGTTCAGGTATTGGTAGGGTGTGATGGTGTGAAATCAGTGGTTGGTAAGTGGCTAGGCTTCAAGAATCCGGTTAAAACTGCCAGGTTAGCAATCCGAGGACTCACACATTATCCACAAGGCCACGGATTTGGGAAAAAGTTCTTCCAGTTTTATGGCAATGGTGTTCGCTCGGGTTTTATCCCCTGTGATCCCAACACTGTCTACTGGTTCCTAACCCACACTTGTACTGAATTAGGTAAACTGAACTAACTCTTCCCTTGAGATATTTTATCATCCTCTCCTCTGCTGTCACACTGACTCTTTTACTTGGGCTTGGTTGGTTAGATAAGGAGAAAAATCCCGAAAACCTCAAAGAGTTTGTGCTGAACAAGCTCAAAGACTTGCCTGAAAACATTAAGAGTGTGGTGGAGACCACAGATCTTGATAGCATGGTGATGTCTCGACTCAAGTACCGACCCCCGTGGCAACTCTTATGGGCAAACATAGCAAAAGACAACGTATGCGTTGCAGGGGATGCACTTCACCCAATGACTCCTGATATCGGACAAGGCGGTTGCTCGGCAATGGAGGATGGAGTGATCCTGGCTCGTTGTCTAGGTGAAGCAATGAAAGGGAAAGGTGAAAGAGAGGAAGAGTATAAGAGGATTGAACAAGGATTAAAGAAGTATGCAGGAGAAAGGAAATGGAGAAGCATAGATTTGATAACAACGGCATATACAGTAGGATTCATACAGCAGAGCACAGGGAAGTGGATGAACCTGTTAAGAGACAAGTTCTTGTCCTCTTTCCTTTCTCGGTTGCTGCTGAAAAAGGCTCATTTCGACTGCGGAAGCCTACTTGTCCCATGATGAGAAAGCAAAGCAGGAATGCTCTGCTGTGTGTGTGTGTGTGTTTATTTTTCTATAAATCCGTGTTGATAGAATAGTCTCAATCAACTAAATAAAGTCGCAAAGGCAAAAGGAAGTGTAATAAATAGAAAGCTCTCATCACAGATATAGAAAAGATTAAAAACAAATTTGAAGAGCGAAACGATAAAGATAAAAGAGGGAGGGGGGGTCAGTTGAAAGAGTAAGAGGTAACAATGTTGGGAGAAGGATGGGGAAGTGATCTTTTTGCCAGGAACATGGAAAGGGTTTGAGACGGCATCCACGTATGCGGCGTGGAACTTCCTGAAGAACTGTGCAGAAGAAGAAGAAGAAGAAACGATTAGAAGAAAACGAAAGTATCAATCACCCAAATTAAAAATAAAAAAAAACATACACTTGTGACATGGGTGTCTGGGACATCCAAATCAGTAGTGACCATGATGAACTTCACTTTTGTATTAGTCAAGTAACCATAACTACACCAACCAAATGCAGTGAGTGAGCTTTGAGTGAGCTTTGAGTGATTAATAAGTGGTTGAGTGGTGGGTAAAGCAGACCAAGAAAAGCCTCCTTCAGTCTTGTTTCTGACTTGCTTCTCGGATTGTTCACTCGCTCATCGATGACATCGAGGGAGCAATGGACGATGTGGTGGAGCTTAAGCGCATCTTCAGCTTCCGTGAAGCTCTCTATGTATAGCGGATTGTTCTGTTCCCAATTTTTATGTTCAAAGAAAAAATGGACGCATTGTCAGAATTGTTCGATCCGATCAGATCTGAATCAATCTCAAATCAAATCAAATCAAAACCTGGTGGCCCACGACGGCGACGCACACGATCATCTTTCTCCTCCGATTTCCCACGTTTCAATCAAATCTCGTCTGAGCTCAGCAGTTGGGCTGGGTTTTACTTTTAATTAATTTTTCCTATTTTTCGGCCTTTTCTAAAGTTCGCCCACTAGTACGACTGATTGAAAAACTCAGCCTAATAAGGGTCCATCCGAGGCCTATTAGTAGAGTGAGACCAAATTTGGTGGGGGTATTGGATTTAGAAATTGAAGTTAATTGGAAGGAATCAGACTTTCCATTCAAAATTTTATGTTATTCATTCATGGATTTTACAAATTCTTTGAAATTCTTCTGTTATTGGATATAGTTATTTTCTAATCCATTAAATGTGTTATTCGATTTTTGGTGGATTGTGTGATAATTATATTTAATTTAATGGAAAATTTCCTAAAAGTTATGAAGAACCAGTTCTCTGTGTTCAGGTTGAGATTTGAATATGATTTTTTTATATTTTCTTTATATATATATATATATATACGTTAAAATTAATGATCATTATAATATGAGAGATTTGAAAACATAATTTTCATTATTGACAAATGATTAGAAAATATATTATATCCTAATTTATGTTTCTATCCAACTGTCTTATCCTTAAATGGGTTCACTACATAGTAATACATGATTAATTCCATTATTTAGTCCTTCATTAGTTAAGTTTTAATTCAGTTTTTTTTAAGTTATTTTTATATAGAAAACAAAAATAATTAAAGTTTTTGTCTGTCAAAATTTTATAAAGTTTTTCTCTGCATGTAAAAAATTATGTCATAAATTTAGACGAATTGATATAAATCAGATTTATTTGAATTCTTTTAAAATCCAAAACATCAGAATTAGACAATTCTTATCAAATATTTTAGGATATCTTTAAAGTTCTTATTTATATCTTCAATTCAATTCTGTTAGAATCAGTTAAATTTTGCAATCCAATACCACCTCATAAAAGTCAAAAGACTGGTCAAAGGTCGGTTACGTTGTCGGTGTGACTAGGAAGTTAATCCAAAAAAAAACGATTACATTTGGTCGGTTACAACCAACCCAAATGTAAAATAAAAATATATCAAAATATTAATATATTTAGAGAAACAAAATATCATGGTTAAATTCAAAGAAGAAAATGCAATCTAAATGAAACCAACCTAAATGTAAAATTAAAAAAAATATCAAAATATCAAAATATTAATATAACTAAACCAACCGGATGTTACATATACAAAATCACATGTTTAATCCATTACTATAATATTATTAATATAAATTATGCATACAATTATTTAAACTGAAAGTAAAAATAATAATCAGCAATTATAATATATATTTACAAAAATATTTATATCCGTGCATGAGAACGAAAAATCACCTAGTTCTGTCAATAAATCAAATGCTTTTAGTCGAGAAGATGACACAAGACTACAGAGTTAAAAGCAAATATCTAAAACTCAAGGGAGGAGAAAACTGAAGTTTGAGCATAAAATGGTTGTGGTTACAAGAGGTTGAGCTCCATGTTTTTTTTTTTAACTCAAATTATCAAACTTAAGAGCAGCTTCATCGACATTATATCTGAGATGGAAATCTAAAGCAATTAATACTTATATTTTAGTCTAACTAAATTATCGAAATTGTTTTTTATTAATATTTAGGAAATGAAACCACTTATTGTTAAACATATGACAAAGAAAGTTTCACCGGATATTAAAGAATCTTGTTTAAGAAACTTACTTTTCCTTTCTTAATTTTTTTTTTTTTTAATTATTGAGATATCTATCGAGTATCTTCTGTTATCGAGTAATTTCTGTTGGGCATTAGAGCATCATTATCTTCACCTTTTAAGTGGGTTTTTAAAAGGTGAGTTCCACAATTTTGTTAAAACTCATCTCTTCCTCTTCTTCGGTAAAAGGCAAGTTCGTGTACTGTTCGCAGATCACACTGACATGTGGTTACCTGCGATTGATTAGTTTTAATTTTTTTTTAAATCAGATTAAAAAAATAAGAACCCCAAATGGAGTTTTAAGGATAATGATGCTCTTATGTTCTAAGAACAATAAAATTTATATGTATAAATTTAACATAAGAATTTGACCAAAAAGAAAGAAAAACATAAGAACTCAAAAGGATTAGAAATAGACTGCTGTACTTTATAAAGAGACACACACATATAGTGCCATAATAATAATATCTATTCAAGATTAATGCTTTTGGTGAGTGAAGTAGTCCACAAAATGCTGATCAGTTAATAAAAAAAAGCAGTAGTAATCTACAAAAAAAAAGAGAGAGAAAGAAAGACTTGCTTCTTTTGTTTTGTTTTTGAGAGAGACTTTTTTTTAACTGATTTTTTGAGAGAGACTTGTTCAGACAAAGTTTCCGAGCTTCCCTCTATAACCATGGAAATCCTACAAACATGGGAACATTTATATATTACGAGTTTCAATCTTCATACACAAAACAAAACGATTAAAAAATAATAATAATTATAAGAATGAAGTCAAAAACAATATATTTGATAGGATTTCTGGTTCTAATTTTGCTTTGTTTAAAGGCAGGCTATGCAAAAAAAGAAGATAATGATGAGAATAAAAAGAAGACGAATAAGAAAGGAGTAACATACGATGGAACTTCGTTAATTATAAATGGAAAAAGAGAGCTTCTGTACTCTGGCTCTGTTCATTACCCTCGAAGCACACCAGATGTAAGCAGAGAGCTAATCATATATATGCCTATTGCCCGACAACACACTTTATATATCATGGATCTGAATTTATTTTTGTTTCAGATGTGGCCCAGTATAATCGAAAAAGCTAGAGTTGGAAGACTAAACACCATCCAAACTTATGTTTTCTGGAATGTGCATGAGCCTGAACAAGGAAAGGTTATCATAGAATTATTAGGTTTTTTTGATGGTTGATCTTTTTTAAAAATCATTGTGCTTAAATGGGATAAGTTATAATGGGTTCCAGTGGGATTTCAAAGGGAGGTTCGATCTGGTGAAGTTCATCAAGCTGATCCATGAAAAAGGTCTGTATGTCACTATCAGACTTGGACCGTTTATCCAAGCCGAATGGAACCACGGGTATGAAACAAAGATTCAAACTCAAAAGTGATACATACATAACATATAACTTCATTTCGTTCTTATATATATATATATATATATATATATATATATATATATATATATATATATATATAGTGTGTGTGTGTATGAAACAAAGATTCAAACTCAAAAGTGATACATACATAATATATAACTTCATTTCGTTCTTATATATATATATATATATATATGCTAATGAACTCGTATAATTTTCAGAGGGTTGCCGGTTTGGCTACGGGAGGTCCCGGATGTTTACTTTCGTACAGATAATGAACCTTTCAAGGTAAAAATTATTTTAACCATATATAGAGGCTTGCTTTTATGTAGTAATTTTCTGAAATCTGATGGAAATGAAGGAGCACACAGAGAGATATGTGAGGAAAATACTTGGGATATTGAAAGAAGAGAAACTATTCGCTTCACAAGGAGGTCCAATCATTTTAGGACAGGTATATGTAGTGAGCAAAAAAAGTGATGTTAAGGAAAACATTCAAATTAAGCTCTCAAAATGGCAGATAGAGAACGAGTACAATGCGGTAAGGCTAGCATACAAGGAGGACGGAGAGAGATATATAGAATGGGCAGCGAATTTGGTGGAGTCGATGAATCTGGGAATCCCATGGGTTATGTGCAAACAAGACAATGCTCCTGGCAATATTATTAATGCTTGTAATGGAAGGCATTGCGGAGACACTTTCCCTGGACCAAAAAGACCCGATATGCCTTCCCTTTGGACCGAGAACTGGACTACTCAGTACGTTTGTAATCTTTTTTTTTGTAACAACAAGTACGTTTGTATTCGTGCATGCATTTCTCAATTCAGTTCATCTCTCTCTCATGGACTCAAAACTATATATATAATCTGTTATATATTTCTCCAGGTTTCGAGTTTTTGGGGATCCTCCAACAAATAGAAGATCGGAGGATATTGCATTCGCAGTTTCTAGATTCTTCTCTAAGAATGGAACTCATGTCAACTACTACATGGTACGTACGTTAACCTCAAGTGTGTACCTGAATATATATGTGTGCGAGAATGAGACACACCTCTGTTTGTTTCTGTGTGCAGTACCATGGTGGAACAAACTTCGGACGCACGTCTGCTCATTTCGTTACCACTCGTTACTACGACCATGCCCCACTTGACGAATACGGTAATATAATTAAGGGCAAACCCGGCCGGTTTAGAGCATAATCATAAAGCTTTTTTTTGGTTAGGTATGGAGAAGGATCCCAAATACGGTCACCTGAGACATTTGCACAGAGCACTTGAATTGTGCAAGAAGGCACTCTTGTGGGGTCACCATCGTTTCCAGAAACTTGGTCCCGACACCGAGGTCAGGTTACCCTATTTAACCCCCATTTAATATCTCTCTATCCGGTTATCACAACGGTCCGGTTTTGGGGGGTTTTGTGCAGGTTAGGTACTACGAGCAGCCAGGGACAAATGTCTGTGCGGCTTTCTTAGCGAACAACAACACAAGAGAACCTAACACTGTCAAATTCAAAGGTCAGAAGTTCGTTTTACCGTCTCGTTCCATCAGCATCTTACCTGACTGTAAAACCGTCGTCTACAACACTGCGCAGGTAATCTCCGGTCCAAGTTTTTTTTACATTTTAGGGACAAACCAGAGGAATCTATTCTATTTTAAAAAAAAAATTGTTGTGAAACAGATAGTGGCGCAACACAGTTGGAGAAATTTTGTAAAGTCGAAGAAGAACAGCAAAGGTCTAAAATTTGACATGTATAGTGAGAATGTTCCTTCCAAACTCAAAGGTGATACCTTGATTCCTGGGGAGCTTTATTTCTTAACCAAGGACAAAACTGACTATGCTTGGTACACCACTAGGTAGGTAACTTCTTTCACAAGCAACATATTTTTCTTTTTTTTATTTTATTTTATTTCGATGCCTTTTGATTCCATAAATGAATACGAATACAGCATAAAGATTAAAGAAGATGACTTGCCAGACAAGAAAGGTGTTAAGACGATACTGAGAGTAGCGAGTCTTGGTCACGCGGCTATCGTTTACGTTAATGGAGAATACGTAGGGAATAAGCATGGAAGCCACGAAATGAAGAGCTTCGTTTTCAAAAAACCGGTTAAACTTAAACCTGGAGATAACCACATTTCTATATTGGGTGTACTAACCGGATTCCCTGTGAGTATTTATTTATAGGAAACATTTGTTCAAAAAAAAAAAAAAAAGGAAACATTATTCAAGAATATTTGAGAGAGTGTGTGTATATCATCTTGTGACACCAAATGTGGATTTTCTTAAAATAATAATAATTACAGGACAGTGGATCATACATGGAGAAGAGGTTTGCCGGTCCACGTGGTGCTTCCATCATCGGTTTGAAGTCGGGAGAGCGTGATTTAACTGAGAATAATCACTGGGGACATCTGGTACGTACGTGTTACGTGTATATTAATATATATTGTCAAAATGATAGTAATGTATCTGTGACAAAAGACAATGTCTTGGTAGTTTACAAAAAAAAAAAAAGACAATGTCTTGGTTTGTTGATGTATAATGAAACCGGTTTGTTCTTGAAGGCCGGTTTAGAAGGTGAAAAGAAAGAGGTGTACGCAGAAAAAGGATCCAAGAATGTCAAATGGGTGAAAAATGGTGAACGCAAGCCTCTTACGTGGTACAAGGTACACACACCCTACTACACATCAACTTAGAAAAACATTAATTGTCTTGTAACTAAATGTTTTTTGTCATAAAATCTTTATATATATATATATATAATGGATTTATTATTTACAGACTTACTTTGAGACACCAGAGGGAGAGAACACGGTTGCGATTAGAATGAAGGGAATGGGAAAAGGATTGATTTGGGTGAATGGGATTGGGATAGGGAGATACTGGATGTCTTTCCTTTCTCCTATTGGACAGCCAACTCAATCCGAGTAAGTTCTCTAGAGGAGCTGGTGCCCTGTGACTTGATAGAGAAAATTTGTGATGGTAACATATCTATAATACAGGTATCATATACCAAGAACTTTCATGAAGAAAAAGGAGAAGAATATGCTTGTCATTTTTGAAGAAGAACCAGGTGTGAAACTTGAAGCTATTGATTTCGTGTTAGTGAATA
Source organism: Raphanus sativus (assembly GCF_000801105.2). Lineage (NCBI taxonomy): Eukaryota > Viridiplantae > Streptophyta > Magnoliopsida > Brassicales > Brassicaceae > Raphanus > Raphanus sativus. The sequence goes on along the minus strand of NW_026617245.1, from coordinate 6,977 downwards.
GAGACACCATATGTAGTTTCGTGGAAGAGAATTATCCAGCTTCAGTGAAATATTGGAAGAGAGAAGGGCCTAATATAGTTCCAAGAAACAAAGATATGAGGTTGAAGTCACTCATCAAGTGTCCTCCTGAGAAACAGATTGTATCCGTAGAATTTGCAAGTTTTGGAGATCCCACAGGAACTTGTGGAAATTTCACAATGGGAAAATGCTCTGCATCCAAGTCCAAAGAAGTGGTGGAAAAGGTAATGCGGTGATAGAAGTAGTTTTAGGATATATTATTTTGGTTGATTTTAACTAAAGTGAGTTTTGTGTCACAGAAATGTTTGGGAAAGAGTCGTTGTTCAATAGTAGTAGAAAGAGAGACATTTGAAGACAAAAAGTGTCCAGAGATAGTTAAGACGTTGGCAGTGCAAGTGAAGTGTGAGAAGAAACAAGGAAATGAGCAGAAAAGTGATGATGAAGAGGAAGACGATGATGAAGAAGAAGAAGAAAAGGAAAGGGAGGGAAAGAATCAAGATTTAAAAGATAGGGAAAAGCAAAAGCAAGATCATTAATTAAACAAGAGTTGCTATCTCTTTGAGTTTTGATCTAATCTAAATAAAATTTCACTTTGTGAAGCAAGCTGAAATGAAATGTTGAGTTTACTTATAGCTTGTGTTTTTTATTTGTTTCTCTATTTTGTGTTCTTTTTGTTTCTGCGTTGGGGACTAGATAAGGCCACCAGCAACGGTAAAAACATATGAATCTTTAGCTCAAAAAAATTAGTACAAAATGATGTAGGTCCCACTTTTTTTTTGTTTTGGTGCCTATAAAACCTCTTCCATTCTTTCGGTAAGGATCAATCTTCTAGAGGGACGTTACTGTGCGCGGAGCTTCAAAACCTGTGATTGATTATCTTTTTTTTTTTTTAAGTTGAAAAAAATAATATAAAAATACATGGGTTATAGAGCCAACATAATATCACAATTGCTGCTGCTCTAATATAACTCTAGCTTTTGCTCTCGTTGATTGTTTGTTGTTCCTTTTTAAGCATAAGTATTTTCGTTTTAAGAGTGAAAGAAGAGCCTCAACTCTGAATTAACTTTTATTATTTAGTCTAAAATATGTTTACACTAAAATTATTTTGAAATTAGCATTTTGACATTAATAAATTATTATTTCATAAAAATTTATAAATTTTTACTTAGATTTGTATTAAAATTTTACAATAATAATAAACAAAAAGTTTGATAAACATTTAAAAAACTTTAAAGCTTCAACACAAAACATAACTTGAAAATAATAATTTATTAATGTCAAAATGCTAATTTCAAATAATTTTAGTGTAAACATATTTTAGACTAAATAATAAAAGTTAATATATTTAAAATTAACATCAACATATGATTAAATCAAAACAATGATATATTTATAATTTATTTATTAAATTCATCTGGATGGAAATAGAAATAAAGAAACGAGCATAAAATTCATTGAGATAATTCATCTATATGGTTTATTTGGATGGAAAAACGAACAGTTCCTAAAATCTAAATAAATCATTTAGATAAATCATATAAATAGAGATGAAAATGACAAATGGAGAAACAAATATCCCCAAAATTGAATCTTCAACAGTAATATATATAGATTTCACGTTGAACAATTCTGGTTAGATATCCGCTATATACTCGAATCTATCATCTCATCCAAAACTTAATTTGTCATAACTGATGATTTCCGTTGACGTGGTTTTGTGTATTTTTAATCTTTTCCTTTCTGTAAAAAAATAGTGGTTTTGTATAATATAATTTCATCACTGTCCTAGAAATTAGAGATATATAATAAAACTTAACATAATACATATTACATCTATGCTTATTTATATAAGTAGATATGTGTGATTGTTGTGACCATTTTTGTATCCTTTACCATTCACCAATTCCAACTTATTTTCACGTATTTGCAAGGGAACACGTCATAAAAGTATCTTACTCTGCTCAGAATAAAACCCATATTAGTTTACCGTGACATAATGCAGCGCTAGGATTAAAACACTTAAAAACAAATAACAACAAAAAGTGGAAGGTGAATCAAATCCCACGTCCCCAGTCACATATGAACCCTAAATAATACTAGTATTCAATTATCCAACTCATAAACATATCACTTACTCTAAGAAAATTACAAATTAATAACATATAGTACTATATATTATTATAAGGCATCTATAGTATACTTGACAAAAGAAAAAAAAAATTTGTTTTATCATCACACACCGCTCATTTTTTTACAATCCCATTAGATAAACACATATGTTAATTCTTTTACAAATATAGGTAAAGAATAATTCACCAGAACATAACTGTCTTTTTTACTTAAATATATATTTCCATGATGTTTAAAACGCTCTTTGTAAGTAGTGTCTTTTAGTTAGTTTTTGTGCAATATACTAGTTACGCTCTTTAATTTAATAAATTATAAAGAAAATAGAACAATAAATCAATTAATTAGGGTATTTGGTAAAAGTTAAAAAGTAATTTGAGGTTTGATTTGATTCAAATGAATATATCTTATGTTGCTGATTTGAAGAATCTTGGGCTCTAGCTGAGAACCTAGCCTTTTTTTTTTCAACTGCCCATCTTCATTAGATCAAGTGGTGATTCGACGAGCCGAGTCTCCGAAGAGCCCCTCCATCTGACCGGGTCTGATCTATATGGGAAAAGATGTAACCTCTCTTTTTTGCTTTTTTTGCTAGAACATCTGTCCGTCCATTCATGTTTCGGGGAATATGAGATAGTCTCACATCTTCAAAATCGTCTTGGAGATTCCGGAATATCCCGATCTCTGTCGTGAATGCTGGCCACTCCTCCGGTTTGTAATCATGTCCACCAGGTCCGTGCAGTCTGTCTCGAATCTTATCGTTGTTATCCTTATATTCCTCATACATGAAGCTGCCCCGAATAAACCTTCCATCTCAGCGTATAAAACTGACAGACTCTTGCTACATGCCCTTAATCCAAAGGATTCAGAGCCCATTTGGTCCTTGAAACTCCACCCTAAGCCACTAACACTACCATTATCAATCCATGAAGCATCAATTTGACAGATAGGGATTCGGGGTATACCTAGCCTTCTAGAAGAGCGCCATCATCATGCATGAAGTGAGTGGTTGTATAGATTTAAAAATTGAAATTCAACAACTCTCTCTTTTTCGTTTTTTCCATCTTTTTCAATAAACCATTATTAATTCAAATGTTCTCAAATTTTCCACCTAACTTACCAAATTTCACAATTTAGTTCAACTTTATGTTTAACACATATACAGTTACGCAAACATACAAGATAAATAATGTATTCTTCTACTATATACTACTGCCATCGTTTAACTGTGTTTCTTGCATCATAATCTCATCACTGTTACCAAAATACGATGGAAAGGACTAGTCTTATCAATTTATCATATTCTACAGAAAAATATACGTGATATATACGGTTAGCCGCTTAGCGCTATAATAACACTCCAGATATAAGGTTAAAATCCTTCCTACAATATTTTTTGTAACTCTTGGTTTTCAAGTCTGTCTAGTTTAAAATAACAAGAGGAGTCTGGTTAAAGAAAACCATGGTAAGTCAAGGTTCTAGAAGGCACATTCTTATTATATCCAAAAACTTTATATATCAGTATATAATATACACGCATATTCTGTTTGGTGGTTCTTGTTGTATATTTGTTTTTGTATACATATAAAAGAAGCATGACCATTATCACAATGGCCATCATTTGACAGAGATATTTAAAACAATATATTATGCAAGTTATACCATACCCACACATAATTAGTTATTTGGTAATGCTGTGTTTATCGAGTGATTGTAAATATGATTATATTATGAATTGGAAGAGTTTACATAATAAATTAGGGTTAAGATACTACCTCCATCCAAATATAAGATTTTTTTAGATGTTTCACACATATTAAGAAATAATAAAAACACATTTTCTAATCAGTTTGTATTTATTGTTTTATTCAATTTTTTAAAAATTGTTGTAATTAAACCAATTCCCACTTACCAATATTCAAACCTCTTCCTTAACCATTCACATTTGTGAAAAGGTAAAATTGTTTTTACCAAAAAATTGCATTTAAATAAATCATTATAAAAAGTAACTGCAAATTAGTTAATTTATATCTTAAAGAAAAAAATATTAATGTACAAAATTCTTCTTTGTGGAATAAGATTAAAACTTAGAAAATCTTACTTTTATGAATGGATGTAGTATATATTATCATTTTCAAACAATAATTAGCCTGATGCAGTCTATATACTAGACAAAAAAGCTGTTGACCAGTATAAACCACACAGCCTATAGTTGACCTGCACTTGAACAATATTACTCATTAACTTTACCACCAACCTCCACAACTTATATTTTCCCTCCTCTTCATTATTGATTAGTTTATATATAATATTATAATTAGGGCCAATTTCTGGCGGTAAAAACCATTAACAAAACTTCCAGTCTACTGAATTTCAGATTTTTTATATATATAATTATTTCGTAGCATGAGATATGAAAACTGTTTTAAATGGAAATGAAAAATAAAAGAAAATTGTTCGGTCTTATTTGAATATAAACGTATTATAAAAGTAGAGAGTAACCAAGTGGTCTTGGCCTAATGGTAAAGGGGTTCGGCTAGAGTTTCTACCACGAGTTCGATTCTATTTGGCCACCCAACATTTTAAGGATAAAAAAACACGGATCTTGCGGACCTCGTGGTGATTAGTTCTTGGGTCTAGAAAGCATTTGGAATCATACTACAGTTATAAAAAAAACAGAGAGTATGTACAAACAAGAGACTTTTTAGCTCTACTAAATTGCTGTCATGGTTATTAAACATAAAATTATCAAAGACCATGATGCCATATATGTCAACCTTCTCACTAATTGTACCAAAACGAAAGGCCACCATACACTACTACTCATTCAAATCCATCCCACCAAACTCACATCTAGAAGCAATTATAAGTTCAACTCTCTCTCTCTCTCTCTAACATCTAGAAGCAATTGTATATATGTATCTGTGTGTATATATGCCTCTTTAGCTTTATGTAAAACCTTATATAAACTATACACACCAAAGCTTTGAACCTTCAACCTAAACCCAAAATCCAAGTGACCCACCAAATGCTTCAATCCTCTTCCACTAAACAAAAAAACAACTTACCCCCTTCATACCCTTTTAGCCTAAACCTCGCTAAAAGCCAATCTTCGATATATATATAATAACAAGAACACACTTGATTAATTCATACCTCTTTATATATGTAAAATTTTCATATCAAGACATGAAGAAATAAAGATCTAACCTACAAAACAGAAATAAATAAAAAGGCATGGGAAGGTCACCGTGTTGTGAGAAAGCTCACACAAACAAAGGAGCATGGACAAAAGAAGAGGACGAGAGGCTCGTAGCTTACATTAAAGCACATGGCGAAGGCTGCTGGAGATCTCTCCCCAAAGCCGCCGGCCTTCTCCGGTGTGGCAAAAGCTGCCGTCTTCGGTGGATCAATTATCTCCGGCCTGACCTTAAGCGTGGAAACTTCACTGAAGAAGAGGACGAGCTCATCATCAAGCTCCATAGCCTTCTTGGCAACAAGTGAGTATACTTAATTAATATATAGTCTCTAGAGATATAGTCTCTAGAGATATATATGCAAAAATAAAAATAAAACTAACTTGGAATTTCGATATCTAAGCTTGTAGATATATTATTTTTTGTTGATATATATATATATAGATGGTCGCTTATTGCTGGGAGATTACCGGGAAGGACAGATAACGAGATAAAAAACTATTGGAACACACATATACGAAGGAAGCTTATAAACAGAGGGATTGATCCAACAACTCATAGACCAATCCAAGAATCATCAGCTTCTCAGGATTCTAAACCTATACACCTAGAAGAAATCACGAGTAACACCATTAATATCTCCTTTGCTTCTTCCTCTTCTACTCCAAAGATGGAAATATTCCAGGAAAGCACAAATTTTCCTGGAAAACAAGAGAAAATCTCAATGTTTACGTTCAAAGAAGAAAAAGACGAGTGTCCAGTAGAAGAGAAATGTCCAGATTTGAATCTTGAGCTCAGAATCAGTCTTCCTGATGTTGTTGATCATCGTCATCAAGGCTTGGTTGGAGAGGGAAAGATAACAACTCCACGCTGTTTCAAGTGCAGTTTAGGGATGATAACGGGATGGAGTGCAGATGCGGAAAAATGAGATGCGATGTAGTTGGAGGTAGCAACGGCAGTGGCAAGGAGAGTGACATGAGCAACGGGTTCGATTTTTTAGGGTTGGCTAAGAAAGAGACCTCCACTTGTCTTTTTGGTTTTAGAAGCTTGGAGATGAAATAAAATTGTCAATTTAGCCAAGGCGCGTAACTGTACAAACTCTTTTTTGTGCCTAGAGAATTGATTCCATGGTAAATTCTTCATCACTTTGTATGACAAATTTTACTGTTTTGATTTTATATATAGAACATTTTTTTTTGCTAAACATTTTTTTGAGATCGTATAGTATATAATTGTAAACATTCGATCATTTACAGATCAGATTTCATAGAGGAATCACCTAGAATTTGAGTTTCATAGTTGAAACGATTAAATTGACGTATAGGGATTGTAGATCGATCTCTACTTTTTATGAGAGTATAAAAAAATTGTACAATTATATAATTTCTTATGGTTGAGATTGAGATTAGTTTATGTGGTACGTAAGAGGTTCGTTGCCCAAAAACTAATTAACAATGTTGGAGATAAGCCAAATAAGGAGAAAAGTAATATGCTTCCATCACATAATAATCGGAGTATAAAGAGATGCTATTTTGTTAAGCTCTCTAATACAGGATTACGTCTCAAGAATGAAATGGAAATAAATCCAAGTAAGGTTTGCAGATAAGTTGTAGGAGAAAAAAATAATGTTAGATATAA